>NC_090848.1:40000-237500 GCF_024217435.2 Syngnathus scovelli
CAAAAAGCATCATTTGGCACATGGCTCAATTATTGAAGTGTACACAAATCACTGGCCGCATTGCGCTCTCACTGACGGTAGGAGAAGCTCAAGATGCTTTGCCACGGCAATTTCATACGGACTGAGTTGCGAAAGAAAACGTTTCAACCTTCTTTTCATTTGTGGACGTGCAGGCTTATGGTTAGCAGCAGGTCAGAGAGCAGAAGATAACTTGATTCTTCCTTTCCAAATTGAGACAAGCTGCAGCATTGTTCCTCTTTGACAAATGTGTACATATAATTGTAAATACGTCACAGCAATAATATGCATGCGGACATTGAATTGCCCTTTTCCAGCCATGCTGTCTTATTTTGGGGTCAAAACAAAACAGTTAGCAATCAGTCCGTCCGGGTGGCCACGTGAATCAGGGAGTGTCTTGCTTTCCAATCTATTTGTTCAGGACAAGGCAGAAACACTTCAGTGTATTTTCAAACAATTGATCATGCTCTGTTTCACTTTTTTATGTGTCCAGCTCTGCTGTGCAAAGAGAAGTGCCAAATAAATATGATTTCCATGACAAAAGCCTTCGACATATGGTTGGCTGCTTGAAACCTTCCATATGGCCCTCAAAAAAAAGATCAAGAGTCCTCTCTCTCTCTCTCTCTCTCTCTCTCTCTCTCTCTCTCTCTCTCTCTCTCTCTCTCTCTCTCTCGGTCTGACTCGCTCTCTCTGTCTCTCTCTCTCTCTCTGGCTCTCTCTATCCCTCTGTCTCTCTCTCTCGCACTCTCTCCCTCTCTCCGTTCCCTCCCTCCCTCTCTCGGAACAAACTTAAGCCATGATTGTTGAGGGATGTTTGGGTTTCTCTTGTTCTGCTACAATTTATGACAACAACAATAGCAATGATAACCTTAATAAAAATAATAGCACAATCTGCAAGTCTGCTCTTATTTGTCGGAAATGCAATCTGCCATGATCCGCTTTGACTTGGTTTGTTTGTATGTTTGTTTTCCTTGTGCGCACGTGCGCTGGGTTCCCCTAAGCCTAGTCTCAGCCAATCAGCTCCCTGCAACCCGTTAATTGTCGAGTCGTACTTAGTTCCTTCCCTGTTTCCGTTGTGGCTTCATTGTCTCGGTTGCTGTCATGTTGCTTTCGCTCACGAGCTTTGTTTTCATCTGAACTTTACCACTTTTTTTCACCCTGCAAGCCAGTGGGAATAAGACAGACGTGAAAAGAAAAAAAAGGAAGAAGAAACCAGATCACAATTCCTTCCAATGCTACACCTTCTATTCCAGATTGTAGCTTAGTTGTGTGTCAAATATTCGAGTCTTTTGTTAAGTTAGCTAGGGATGGGGTTAGGGTTAGGCATGGCACTTTTTTACAAGCGAGCACCCATTCAGATGAAAAAAAACCCAGTGCCATGTTTTGGTTCTGAAAGGGTGTCTTTTGACCGGAGTGTAAGAGTTGGCAATTTTCCATGGCGCACATGAACGCAGCATCGCACGCACGCTCATCAGTGAAACGTTTTGCGACTTGGGAAAGATTCAGCTCTCGAAGCGGATATGCGTTTGATGACGTCATGGGGACTCGCTGTGCCGTCTCGTACGCTTTGGGCCGATTGTGCTTTGGAGCCAAGCCTGACACTCCGGTCCTGGCATGGAGAGCAGGCAGGGCAGGGCAGGGCAGGGCAGGCAGCTTTTCGATACAACGCTTGCGCTTTGTTATGACGCAGAAGAGGACTTTCCCGTACGTCACCACACTTGATGATCGCCCGTTGTGGCCATTGTGCAAACCAAGGGAGAGCAAAGCCAAAAGGACTCGACACGTTCGCTCATGCCAGTAGATTTCCTTCCCGTGACTGTCTGAAAGTAACCGACTCCTCCGGGGCCTTTTGTCACGCCACACCGGCCTGAGATGGAAACCAGCAAAACATTGCACCCGTTCAACTCAAAGGTGTACTCGTCCAAAGCGCTGCGACGCCTGCGGCCACTGACCCCTTTGACATTTCAGCGCTTTGCAGACCACAGACAAGCTGGACGAAACCCCTCCCGCACGCGCGTCTTGATAAAACAGTCGTCGAGAGATGTCCATGGCGGTGAAGGTGTCACGCCCGTGCCACAGCACGCTCGGCCTGCACTTCGCTCGGCCACACCCCTTTCGTTACCGTAATGTCTGTCACCTGCTTCCTCTTGTTACCCTGTGTATTTAAGCCCTGCCCGTGTGTTTCTCCCTGTCGGTGTCTACTGTTGTGTCCATTCCTGTTCGTGCCCAGTGTTCCTGTTCTTGTCATCTGGTTTTCCCTCGGTCTGTCGGAAGGCTCACGGTCAGAATTTTAACCTTGTCCAAGGGGACTTCATGTCGGTCAGTCTGTCTGTTTTGCTGGCCGTGAGTCTTCCTCCCATCTGTGTCGTCGGTTCCCCACCTGCCTCCCTCCCAACTCCTTTTCCCTGCAATAAATCCTGGTTCAAGCTGCATTTGGTCGCCCTGGCTCAACTCATTCCTGACAGAAGGAATCATTCACTTTGGGTTTTTTTGTACACTTATAACAATGGACCACTTTTGTCCCTGGCTACAATATACTCATTTGTGGACACAAAATTATTTGCACAAAATGCTCATTTGTGGCTCAATCCAATGATCAACTTGGACGTGCGGGTATGACAAAATGGAGGGTACCTGCCCGAGCCAATAAACTGAATCTCAAGCATTCTGTTCTTGTCAGTAGCCTGCAAGTTTTATCAATCAAAACGGCAAGCCTATACTGCTCCTGTCCACTGTCTTGAGCGCCGGCCTTTTGGGAGCTCACCCAACCGTACAGCCAGTACCGGCGGCCAGCGCGCCCGATACGCACACTGCGCACTTAGCGTGAGGCCTCGCGTGACCTCATCTTTCTGTCACGTGTATTAACTTGTCTCGACGATCAGCGCCGTATGGCTCGCAGCAGCGTGTCGTCGAAGAGCAGACTCGTAGCCGCAAAGATGTCGCAGCATTTGAAATCAGGTCATGGGAAAAGAAAGAGGTTGTCAGGAATGAGTTGAGCCAGGGCAACCAAATGCAGCTTGAACCAGGGTTTATCGAAGGGAAAGGGAATTGGAAGGGAGGCAGGTGGGGAACCGAAGACACAAACAGGAGAGAGACTCACGGCCAGCAAACAGACAGACCGACCGACAGAAGTCCACTTAGACAAGGCTAAAATTCTGACCGTGAGCCTCCAGACAGACGGGGGGATAACCAGACGACAGGGACAGGGACAGGGACAGGGACAGGGACAGGAACAGGAACACCGGGCACGGACAGGGACGGAACAGAACAGTAGACACCGACAGGGAGAAACAGACGGGCAGTGCTTAAATGCACAAGGTAACAGGGGAAGCAGGTGACAGGCATTACAGTAACGAAAGGGGTGTGGCTGAGGGAAGTTGCCTGCCGAGAGTGCTCTGGCACGGGCGTGACAGAGGTGTCTTCATGACAATGTGCTAAGACAACAGCAGTCAGGTAAGCAAGGCAACGTCAGCCCTCCCATGAACATATTTTCGCGTAGGGCCCCCTGGAGGTCTGAACCGGCTCTGCGTACAGCTCCGTCATACAGTAGTCACAAATTAGTCACAAGAAAGCAGTTGTGACCTTTGCTTCCAGTGAGTTGAATCAGTACCTCTACTTTTACCTCTGTATTTTTATACAGGCTGTAGTTATAGTGTGGGAGTTGTTTTGCTATAGTGGAGGGGGCGTGCGTGCGTGCGTGCGTGCGTGCGTGCGTGCGTGAGAGCGCGCTTGTGACATCAGAGTGTTGCGCTTTCAGTATCCACGACGCCCTCTAGCCCAGCTCACGCAGGTGCGGTCGGTACATCTCAAGGAAGCTTCCTTGCACGTGCAGCGATGTCGAGCCCGCCGCCGCCGCTGCACGCGAGTTAGGTGACGCGCGCCTAGTGCCGCCGATGCCGCTGCAGCAGAGGGGGAGTAGCCGGGACCAAGTCGGGCGATGGCGTTTGCCATGCTGTGTCCGGTGGCCGAGCGCTTCTATTCCGACCTGAGCGTCGCGTCAGAGGACGACGACCGCTGCAGCGAGAGCGACGACAGCTCCTCCGAGCGGCTCTACGGCGACAAACGAGCGAGGACTGCGCGCAAAGCCGGGGACGCGATGGTCGTGAAGCAGCAGCAGCAGCAGCGCAGCGCGGCCAACGCCAGGGAGCGCGGCCGGACCCAGAGCGTCAACAGCGCTTTCACGGCCCTCAGGACCCTCATCCCCACCGAGCCAGTGGACAGGAAGCTCTCCAAGATCGAGACGCTACGCCTGGCCTCCAGCTACATTTCCCACTTGGCCAACGTGCTTCTCGTCGGGGGGGACAGCTGCGCCGATGGAGGAGGGCGGCCATGCTTCGACGTGCTCCACGCACAGGCTGGAGACAAGGCAAGCAAGCAGCCCAGGACCATCTGCACTTTCTGCTTGAGCAACCAGAGGAAAGGGGTAAGGATAACCAACTTGGGCATGCCGCTCAAGCAGATGAATTGAATGAAAGCCAGCCAGCCAGCCAATTTGGGTAGCAAGGAGAGCTTTTCTCGAATTGAACTATGAAAGTTTCATAAATGTGGAGAAGCGATTCTAAGTACACACACAGACACACACGCACGCACACACACACACGCGCGCGCACACACACACGCACACACACACACACACACGCACATGCGCTTATCCTGATGTAGAATTGCTCTTTCCCTATGACGCAAACATAGAGGAGAAGAAATGAGAACAAAGAACACATTTAATGATCGATCATGAGGATGCCATGAATGCACTCTGCATAAACTCCCAGTTTGTAGTGTTTTAGATATTCTGACGGGATATCAAATAGGTTGCGTTTTCCTGATACTATTTTGTAGTATAGGCTCAACTCAATGTGTTTCTTCTTCACCCAAGGAGGGCGGCTAGTCTTTAAAGATGTGCAGACTGGGCCCACTGCGACTCAGACGCTGTGTGAAGGAAGTGGTGGCACGGAAGGATTGGCCACCTGAAAACCCTCAAGAGACTTTCTCAGGGAAGAGTTAGAGCTGCACACGCACGGACGCACGCACTCACGCACTCACGCACGTACAGCCCCACACCAGAGTATTTATGCTTGAGCGAGAAATGTAAAAAGAAGCCCCTGAGGATGCAGGACATTTGTCTGAGACTTGTGAATGTTTGTCCTTCTTTGTTTGCAAACAAATTGCCATAAAGTTGATTTGATGACAAACGGACTGGGATTTTATTGAGCAACACTGGCCAAGGACGGAGCTTGTACATGTCTGCCTAAGCGTGATGCCTCATCCCTGGCTTAGAGTTGACGTTTTCTAAAGGGCAAAATGCAGAGCGGCATGCACTGGAAGGAAATATGCACGGTGTTGTCGACTTTTCCAATTCAGAAAAGGCCACAGGATGATAGCTGAACTACGTAGAATGGTGGTGGTGGGAGGGAGTCCTTTGGATGCGCCACGTCAAAATCCCGCCTCCGTCTGAGCCGAGCAGCGATCCCGTTGGCACAGTTAGCCGTCCTTTGTCTGCAGCGCTCGTACGCAGGCCACGTGACGTCACGTGAGGTCACGTGACGTCACGTGACGAGGCAGCCGCGAATAATGACTTCAATCTGTGTGTGTGTGTGTGTGTGTGTGTGTGTGTGTGTGTGTGTGTGTGTGTGTGTGTGTGTGTGTGTGCGTGTGTGTGTGCGTGCGTGCGTGCGTGTGTGTGTGTGTGGGTGTGCGTGCGTGCGTGTTGTTTGTGACAACAAATGATCTCACAGCCAGCAGGCAGGCTTGCCACTGAGCTGCTGTTTACCAAGCGAGCAAGAAGCGTTGGTGTGAGGTTTCTGCTGTCATTAGCCTTCGTGTGCTTATTTTCTTTTTTTCTTCTTCTTTGAAGTCTGCTACGGATTAGTCACGGCAAATAGCGGCTCACATTCCGGTCGGACCCCCAAACGCAGCTGTCGGTATGCCGAAGGGATAAATCACTGCCGTGGGGACCTCCGGGGTGAGAGGTCAAAAGCGAAAGCCCGTTTCGGCGGGCGGATGACGGACAGCGAGCCGATCGGATGGGCTGGGGGTGGACGGTGTGTAGGGGGGGGGGTCCGAAGCAGGCTCTGCTGCTCACAGGAAATCCCACAGATGAAATTACAGAACAATACAGATAAGCCCGAGCGTTTTGTTCTCGAGCAGACCATCAAGCAATTGGAATTTTCCTCCATCCAATGAAGCAAAAGCTGCCGAAATAAAAAGTGGGTGTTTTTGAGCGGCATTTCCCTTGCTTTTCTGACTCGTGAGTGCTAGGCTAGTCGCCCGCCATGCAGCGTGGGATTTAAGAAGCGCTGGCTGCCGCCGTTACACTTGTGCGCTCGCTCCATCATAGGGCCATAAATCCGTCATCCGTAAACATTCGCAGGAGCCTTCATGGGAAAGCGGGAGCCATTTGGGTGTTTCATGTCAGCGTGCAGAGCAAACAGTCAGCGGATTTCCTCAATCAGAGGCTTGCGAGCGTGCGCCCAACAAGCTCACTGACAGAAAACACGCTGGGGGGGAACTTGAGCGAGCAGGCTAACCAGCTCCGGGCGCGCGCGACACATTTCCAGCGCGGCTGTGACCCAACAGGCACGCGCATGCGCGCTGGCCCGGATTTCCGCCGTCACTCAATGAGGCTTGCGAGACTCAAGCACCGCAGGTTTGATGTCATCTTCTGAGTTTGTTTGCTTTTGATTTGGACTTGGCTTGGTTGTTTCTTGTTCCTTTTGTCAATGTTCCGTTTTCCTTGTCTCGCTAGAAGTGTTGTCGTACTCCCCGCCCCTTGCGTCTTGCAATTTGCTCACTTGCGCCTCGTCCAGGTGTTCCTCGTTCCCTGGTCTCGTTTGTTGCTATTTAGTTACCCCCTTTCTGTTGCCAGAAGATGAACATGTTTACTTTGTCAGCTGCATGTAGGTGGAGCAAAGCGGTGGCGGTGTTTGATTACTCGACACAAACCCCCAAGGAGGAAGTGGCCAATAACGGCTCATTTCCACTCACGCTTTGCAAAAACGTTTATGCAGCCTAGCGCCGCCGGCTGCTGCTGCTGCTGCTGCCGCTGCACAAGGAGGTATTGCTTTATGCGGAAGGAGCGTTTCGTTCTTTTCTCTTCTCCATGAAGACCCGTAGCTATTAATAACCAGGAATTGACCTCTTTTGTCAACAAGAGTGACACCTACAAATAATATGCTTGAGGAGGCACAATGGGGAGTTCCCTGGGATTGAAAACAGGATATCTGTGTGCGCGCGCGCGCGGTTGCCTGGATGTGCGCAAGTGTGTTTGTAAATGTCCCACTCTACTAACGGTGTCCGCTTGGGAGTACAAATTCAAAGAGAAATCATTCATTTGACCAATTTGTTCCAAATCCAAGGAGCTCACGAACACAAAAGAATCACATCAAGTGGCCCTCTGCATTTGATCAACTTCCTGTTTCTTATTTCACATTGTGCAAAATATTCGCGGCACATAGCTGGGATGCAGCTATACTTCCTAGTCCATCATGCATGGAATGAAACAGCCATTTTATATAATTTTAAAAAGAAGGACACTTTTAAGTGGGCCCAAACTTTGGCACGGTAGCGCACGCGTACTCAGGAGTCGCAGATGTTGACCTCGAGCAGGGCTGTCAAACTCCGGCCCGCGGCCTAATTGTATTTGGGTTGCCGCTGCCGCCAAGACACATTCTGCATGGACTTTACGTGTCAATACTAAAATGAGAAACTGTCTTCACTAATAGAGATGTTGCTAGCGAGTTGTTTTTTTATCTTAGGAGTGCTGCTTCCCCCCTCGCTCCTGATTCATATCATCACCATTGTTGCTGATAAGCAGCAGGCTGGATAGAGAGGCCGGGCGCCCCTGCTCTAAATACTCTTAGACATTCACACACAGTCATAATGGCCCTCTGAAGGAAAGTACAAAAATGACACCCCTGCACGAGAGCCTGCCTGCCTGCGTGGCTGCCTGCCTGCGTGGCTGCCTGCCTGCCTGCCTGCCTGCCTGCCTGCCTGCCTGCCTGCCTGCCTGCCTGCCTGCCTGCCTGCCTGCCTGCCTGCCTGCCTGCCTGCCTGCCTGCCTGCGTGGCTGCCTGCGTGGCTGCCTGCGTGGCTGTCTGCGTGGCTGCCTGCGTGGCTGCCTGCGTGGCTGCCTGCGTGGCTGCCTGCGTGGCTGCCTGCGTGGCTGCCTGCGTGGCTGCCTGCGTGGCTGCCTGCCTGCCTGCCTGCCTGCCTGCCTGCCTGCCTGCCTGCCTGCCTGCCTGCCTGCCTGCCTGCCTGCCTGCCTGCCTGCCTGCCTGCCTGCCTGCCTGCCTGCCTGCCTGCCTGCCTGCCTGCCTGCCTGCCTGCCTGCCTGCCTGCCTGCCTGCCTTTACATCCATGCCTTGGGGCCACTCAACTTTTTGGAAAGACTTCACTCTGACATCGGTTGAATAAAATCTTTTCCCAATCAGCCGTGGGTCCCTGAAGTGCTTATTTGTCTGGAAACAGACACCGATCACCGAGTGTTTTTTGGAGACCAGCGAAGCAGCAAAAACCATATAGCCCACCCACTAGCTTAACAGGAAGCAGCCTTTTTTTCATTTCCACAAGTCGTCGCCGCCGCCACATCAGATCGCTCCCTCGGAGGAAGACTAAAATCATGAGCCGGCTGTTGCTGTTGGTGAAGGTGAGCCCAAGGTCATTTGGCAATCAGCGTTTGGAACCAAACAGCTGATCTAAGCCGAGCCGGCCTTGCGAGCAGGTGGCGGCCGCGTGTTGCGTCGCCCGCAGTCAGGCAAACGTCAATGTCGAGTGCCGCAAAGACGTCGACTTGAGCTGTCTGTGTGGGGATGGCGCCGATTTCCTCTTCCTGTCTTGGTACAAGGTTAGTGAAGCTTTTCAGCCTCCGGCAACGTGACCTATGATGCACCGGCGCTTCTCCAAACGGACAGATGAGTGGGCAGGAAAGGACTTTTATCATCAAGGTGGACGGGAGCTGGCGCCAGACCAAGGCCAACCGTTCTCAGCGGGCCACCTTTGGAAAGAACCACAGTCTGCACCTGCCCGCCGTCACGCCCCGGGACTCTGGTACCTACGAGTGCGTTATCACCGCAAAGGTAGGCGGTCAAAGCAACGACTGCACCGTCGACCTTTGGGTTCAAGGTAAGTAACGGCATGCTCCCCGACCCGCACTGTACACGTGATATCACATTGAGTGAGAGATTCTTGCAAACCATACCTCTTCCGTTGCCCTTTTCCCCACCTGACTTAAGATTGCGGGGCCACAGCAGCAACGGCGACGAGCGCATTTAACGGCAATCGACATGAGGAGGCGCTGCCGCTGCCGCTGCCAGTCACGTGGACCGCTCTGGGCTGCTTGGCGGTTGCTTTGGTCAAAGCGCTCATGTCCTGCATAAGTATCGGGGTAAAGAAAGTCCCTTTGGCACATAGCACCCTCCGCCGGCAACCAAAATCACAGTCGGCAAACGGTTAGCGTGCCGCTGCGCGTCTGCCGGTCATTGCAAAAGGGAGGGAAAGCTGCAAATCCATGGACCCGGCCAGCCGAGGAGTCTTCATGCTCACATTTTGCCCGCTTTGCTCACAGGGGTGGGTGAATGCCCTCGGCCCAAAATCGAGCCTCGCACTACTGCGCGTGACGTGCTTTTGCTGTTTTTGTCCGCGTAGTTGCTGAAAAGGCTTGTCTGCGCACGAGGAGAGCTGCCGTCTGCTGCCGCCGTCTGCTGTCGCCGTAGCCGCCTGGGTCCATCCGCGTGACAGAAAGCGGGCGGGGTGCTCGGCACTGTCGTCCGTGTGTTAATTTTGGCCTTTTGTCGCCCGCTCATTGCGCAGGTCTTTGGAGCTCGCTGTGCGTGATCTCCCGGAGCAGAGACGTGGGCACCGCTAGGACCTGATTGGGATGTTGGAATTTTCCACCAATGTTGTCCAATTGAAAGTTGGGAAACTGAACCAGATTTGTCCAAATAAATTGTTGCCCATTGCCTATCATGCCACGTTCTGGTGATTTTTTCATTTATTTATACAGCTCTTAATCACAAAAAGGGTTTTACCGTGACGCATGAATGTCATGTCTCGTCCCCAACTGCTCCACTATGTGTCTGTTGTCTTGGTTTCTGTCTGTGTGCACGCCCCTCCCCTCCTGTGTGTTATGCGTTAACGTCATGATGTCTTTTTGGTTCCAGTTGCTGTCATTGGTAATGTCATCCTGTAATTTTGTTTCACGTCTTTTTCGGTCAGTCTTGTTGTTAGGTTTTGTTAGGTCATGTCAGTTGCCGAGTCTGTTAGTTTGCCTTTTTTGAGTTCACCAATAAACCCTGGTCCAAGCTGCACTTGGTCGTCCTGCTCCATGCTCCACCCGACCGTGACAATGAATCAGTTTCCTAGAATTAGTTCCGCCTTTCAAAAAGGTCGCCGATCTTCGACATTGCGTGTAAAACGTGCGGCCGCTTGCGCTCCTGTGTGCAAAGAAGGACGAGTCAAGTCCAACAGAAGAGGTCGGTTCTTGGTTTGTCGCCTCCTCCCTCCGATTCGCCACGGATGGCATCCTCTCATCCCGCTCTATTTGAAAAGGTCAAGTGTTGGAGCTTTGGGCTGATTTGGAGTCGCATCAGTTGGTGGCCCAGGCCATTGTTGAAAAATGAGAGTCTGAGCTCTGAAATGCAACCGCAGGCTGCAGTTTGATGCCAAAATCAACACGGCGAGCGTGAATTGCACGTCGTTTACTCAAAACTAGCTCCTATGTATTTTTGTCTTGGGAAAAAGAAAATCCTTTGCTCAGTCCCAAGCCAATACGCAAAACGCCACGGATGGGCTAGCAAATAGAGTCTACGTGGCCATCTTTGGACACTTGAAGTGGCACAGACACAGTATATAGCAAAGCTCACAGGCAGACTGACTTTACAAACTCACGTTGCTTTTGAGCAGTTAGGGTTAAGGTTAGTGTGTGCGTGTGTGTGTGTGTGTGTGCGTGTGTGTGTGTGTGTGTGTGTGTGTGTGTGTGTGTGTTTGTGTGTGTGTGTGTTTGTGTGTGTGTGTGTGTGTGTGCGTGTGCGCGAGTGCGTGTGCGTGTGTGCGTGTGTGTGCGCGTGTGTGTGTGTGTGTGTGTGTGTGTGTGTGTGTGTGTGTGTGTGTGTGTGTGTGTGTGTGTGTGTGCATGACTGCATTGTACTGCCCCCCAGTGGCCAATTGTGCACAGCAGGTGCAGCTGCAATCAGTTTATTATGGTGCATCAACTATTTGGTTGTTGGAGAATTTCAGGCCACAGCTGCTCTCTCGGCATGACATGACTCTTTTTGCAGGTCAGGGGCTCCAAAGATTCAGTATGCAAGGCCCCCCCCCCAGTTGAAAGTGGGAGAGGCCTTAAGAGTCCCGCTTAACTATTTGACACCTGCGTACGACACGTTAACCTGTGGCCGAGCGGGTGGTTAATCTTCTCCGCGGGCTTGCAGAGGCTTTAAAGGGCTGCACACCAGCTCGCTCTCTGCCACTTCGGAGCAAACTTCGACGCCAGAAGGCAAAGATGTCTGTTGTGGCCAAGAAGTTGTGGTGTGTTCACAAAGCGCTGGTGCTCTTCATCACGCCACTGCTTTTTTCGCCTTTACTTGTGACCTTGCCAGAAAAGGTGAGTGAGTGAGTGAGTGAGTGAGTGAGTGAGTGAGTGAGTGAGTGAGTGAGTGAGTGAGTGAGTGAGTGAGTGAGTGAGTGAGTGAGTGAGTGAGTGAGTGAGTGAGTGAGTGAGTGAGCGAGCGAGCGAGTGAGTGGTCAAGCAAGCGAGCGAGGGAGCAGTACGTATACCACTACTTTTGTTGGCCTGCTTCCAAACTGTTGACCTTTGCTCCTCATGAATGCGCATTTTCTCGCATAGCCGGTTAACTTGTTTGGTCTTGTGATGTTTAGGAAGGAAGATGTCTTTATGTGGTGGTGCTGATGGCCACCTTTTGGTGCTCGGAGGCCCTCCCGCTGGCCGTCACCGCCATGCTACCCATCTGCCTCTTTCCCACGCTGGGGATCATCCCCTCCCAAAAACTCTGCCCTCAGTACTTCCTGGAAACCAACTTCCTCTTCTTAAGCGGCCTGGTGCTGGCATCCTCCATTGAGGAGTGGGGCCTCCATCGCAGAATAGCGCTGAAGGTCCTCACTGTCGTGGGGGTCAAACCAGCCTGGTGAGAGAATACAGTATCTGGCGCCGGCCGTCTCCCACTTCCACGTATTTAACCCCGAGCTACAAGTGCGCCTTTGGAGTTTGCGAACGGTGTGTGCGGCGAGAAAATCCCCCCTTCCGCATAGTAAAGTCAATCCCGGTCATGGGCCCGAGTCCAAGGTTGCCTCCGCCGATGACGGCTCGACGCTCCGCCGACGCGGCCTTTTTGGCGCTTTGCTTTACTGCTCACGCCGTCCTCTCCCTTCCCTTCCCTTCCCTTCCCTTCCCTTCCCTTCCCTTCCCTTCCCTTCCCTTCCCTTCCCTTCCCTTCCCTTCCCTTCCCTTCCCTTCCCTTCCCTTCCCTTCCCTTCCCTTCCCTTCCCTTCCCTTCCCTTCCAGGCTGATACTGGGCATGATGACCACCTCGTCCTTCCTGTCCATGTGGTTGAGCAACACGGCCACCACGGCCATGATGCTCCCCATTGCCAACGCCATCCTGGAGACTCTCTTCGGGGATCTGGAGAGCCTGAAGCGGAAATGCACGCCGCACACGCCAGAGGATTGCAAGCGCGACGTGGCCCGCGGTGTGTGTCGTGTGACTGACCGTGACCTACGCGCTGCGTGTGCGCTATGACGGAACTTTTCAAGTCGAGAGTGAGCAGACGCGTCCTTGCGTTCTGGAGAGCGAACGTGCGCGCGCGGCCACCGTTTTCCTGGGCTCTCTCGAAAGCCGAGCCGAGCGAAACGATTTGCTGTGGTTGGTCGCGCGGCTCCAGAGCTTCTCCTTTAAGATAAGTTACCGATTCCTCCCGGCCGGCGTGCTTTGCGGCAGCGAGGACTGTTGCTTCAGGGAGACGCATTTCCTCAGCGCAACCTTGTTGTTTTGGCGGCGACTGGCTCCGCTTTGGACACGCTCTGACACAGTTGGTGTAGAAGCGGCGACTGATCGTCACGATGAGTGTACGTGGGTTGCCCCCCGCTGATGCCGTCATCTCTGCTCTCTTTCAGGTCCGTCAATTAAGATGCGTTCCCTGCCCTCGGTGGCCTCGGAGAAGCAAAAATTGTCACTTGAGGGGTAAGAAGAGCGTCCTGCGTCTATGTAACATTCAGATTGGGGAAAAAAGTACGGAGCGTGAAACAATGACGATCCCCTCGCTCGCTCGGTCTCTCTCTCGCTCTCTCGGTATGCTCATTTGAAGGGCATTTGCGCAGCAATTGCCAGCGAGCGGCAGCCGCGTTGAGCTCGTGTAAATCATCCCTCCCGGTCGAGTCACCATCATGTCTCCACAAGTTCGGGCGCGGCCGTGGAGGAGAACGACGCCGGGACAGCCGAGGAGATCCACTCCGAGTCGGAGTATCAGATGAGCGTGTGGAAAGGCTTTCTGGTGTGCATTCCTTACGCCGCCAGTATCGGAGGAACGGCCACGCTGACGGGAACCGCGCCCAACCTCATCCTGATTGGACAGCTCAAAAAGTAATTTCACCGGCTCCGGGTCCAAGATGTTCTGGCCGCTCACCGCTTGATGTTCTTCAGCTATTTTCCCGAGTGCGATCTCATCAACTTTGGCTCGTGGTTTGCATTTGCCTTCCCGCTCATGTTGGTCTTCCTGCTTTTGGGATGGCTGTGGATCGCGTTCCTCCACGGGGGACTGCGCGCACGGTAAACGAGCGTTGCCATTTTTCAACGCGTGCGTGCGTGCGTGCGTGCGTGCGTGCGTGCGTGCGTGCGTGCGTGCGTGCGTGCGTGCGTGCGTGCGTGCGTGCGTGCGTGCGTGCGTGAGTACCATTGAGGTTGCTCCGTTTGCCCTTAACTCTTTGCAGCTCCAAGCAGCGGCAGAGAGCCGAAGAAGAGGCCCGAGTTCGGGCTCTGGTGGAAGAGGACTACCGGAAACTGGGACCCTTAAAGTGAGGTCCCATGTATGTCTTGGAGCTGAAGTGACATGAGCGCGGGCGGGCGGGCGAGCGACGGCTCCAACACGCTTTGCTCCCTCCGTTGCAGTTTTGCCGAGGGGGCCGTCTCCTTCTTCTTTACCGCCTATGCCGTTCTCTTGTTCACGAGGGATCCCAAATTTGTCACCGGCTGGTCTGCGCTTTTCAAGAAGGGGTAAGGAAGCCAAGCCCGGCCCGGAACAGCCCGGCCCGGCCCGGCCCGGCCCGGCGTTTGTTTGCCCGAGCGGCGCCCGAGGGCTCACATGACTTTGTGTTTCCTTCTCCACAGCTATGTGTCGGACGCCGTCACCGGTGTGATCGTCGTGTCCATCTTGTTTTTCTTCCCCTCGCAGAAACCTTCTCTTAGCTGGTGGTTGGACCCCAAAGGTCAGTGGTGGCAAACTTTAGTCACTCAAATGCCATTGCGATTTGAGGCGGCGAGCCTGGCGACTGGGCTAAAGTCCAAAGCCAAACATGGGTGGCTCGGGTGGACGGCATTGGGGCAGCCCTGGTCTCGGCCTGGAGCGGATCAATTGATTATTTCCTCCCTTTGAAATCCAAAGAAATGGGAGGCCAGTCAAAGGGGGCCCGCCGAGGTTCCTTGGTAAATACGCCGAGGAATGTTAAGAACCTAGATTAGAGCACAAGTGCCTCGGCCGTCTGGAGGCGGGACGATACGTTGGGCTGAATAATCTCTCAAAGCTCTTTGCGATGGAACGTGCACGTTGACTCTGGTGCATGCACGCACGTGCGCCGGCCGGACCCTTTGTGATGCTCAGCTGGCCAAATAAGCAGCTGGAAAGGAGGCAAACAAAAGAGTGTTCCTTTGGTTCACCTCTCCCCCAGCTTCAAACGCGCCCTACGTTCCTCTCCTTTCGTGGAAGAAAGCCCAGGAGGCCGTTCCGTGGAATATCATTCTGTTGCTGGGAGGCGGGTTCGCCATGGCCCAGGCCTGTGAGGTAACGGGGCCTTCACGTCCGGTGGCGCTATTTTGCCTTCTTCCTCCGCAGCATGACCTTTGACCTCTTTGGCAGGAGTCCGGACTGGCCGCCTGGATGGGAGGCCACCTTCGGCCTTTGGCCAAGGTCCCACCCGCAGCGGCCATGATGCTGATCACAGCTTTCGTGGCCTGTTTCACCGAGTTTGCCAGCAACACGGCCACCATCATCATCTTTTTGCCCGTTATCGCCGAACTGGTAAGTTCCCCTTTCCTTGAATTGGGGTTCGACCGCTGGGTTATTTGCGGGACTTTGGCTCGTCCGCCGTGGCAAACTTCGCCTTATGTATGTTTCAGCGGTGCCGTTGTGTCCCGTTCAGCTCCTTTTGGGTCGTTTAAATCGTACTAATACTTCCTGCCTGGCTTTCTTCAGCTTCATGACAATTGGTACGCGACGGCACCACACTGCAGTGCACCGCAGCGCAGTCGGTGTGAATTGACTCACAGACTCCACAGCTTTGTTTTGTCTTGCGGCGTCTGTGCGTTAGCATGCCCGCAGTGCTAATCAGATGAATATGGCGCTTTCCTGGACACACTCCACGCAGTGGCTCTCCGACTCGCCGGCCATCTCGGCCAACTCAACTGTGACGCCGGGACGACAGTTTTAATGGAGGCAAAATATTCTCCGGCTGAAATGCTAAAACTCGGCAATGTGTTTCTTAGTATTTTCCGAAACGACAGACAAGACAAGCGTTTTGGCTCTTAAGTTGTGTCGCAACAGACACCGTGATGTTTGTCCTCTGTTAGCGATTAACCCCCGTCTGTTGTCACCAATCATTATCTGGCTCCTTTGTACCTTGCCTTCCCTCCATCCACATTAGCATTGTGTTGCTGCATTCAGGTTATTCAGTGGCTCAGTTGAGTAGAAATGAGTGGAAAAGGGTGGCGAATAGGGCCGAGCCTAACGGGGCCTTCCCAAATGTGGCCGGCCATCCGAAATGTTCCTGTCTTTTTGTAGGCCTTCCACGCGAGCGTGAACCCCCTGTACTTCATGATCCCCGCCACGGTCGGGAGCTCGTACGCTTTCATGCTGCCCGTGGCCACGCCGCCCAACTCCATTGCCTTCGCCTCCGGTCACCTTCTTGTCAAAGACATGGTGAGAGTCGCTCCGCCTTGCTTGGTTTGTCCACGCCAGGCTGCTCGGTCGGTCGGTCGGTCGGTCGGTCGGTCGGTCGCTCACTCGCTCATTGTGGACGGCGCCGTAGGTAAAAACTGGCTTTGTCATGAACATCCTGGGTCTGCTGTCCGTGGCGCTGGCCATCAACACGTGGGGCCTGGCCATGTTCCAGCTGGACGCCTACCCCGACTGGGCTCGCCCTCTCAACCGCTCTGCCGCCCACACGTCAAATGCCACACTCTGATGGCCTGACGGGAAGACAACGCCGGCGGCAGGCAGTGTTCGGCTCTTAGCGTTTGTAGTTGACCCCTCCCTTCACGTATTTGCCTTAGCCCTTTTTCAAAGGTTGCGCACGGTGCGTTTAAACAGACGCCATGGGAGCTGGACAAAAACACGCGCAAACTAATCGTCATCCATTACAAGACTGGCAAAAACAACCAAGCCCACCACATTACAAACATCTGTCTTTGTGTGCACATACTGCTCCCATCCCGTCTTCGACTGTGAAAAGAGCCAGCACGCTCGCTCATAAAGTACGTTAAGTCCTTGAGATTTTGGTCCTCCTCATCTGAGGGCACACCGCCAACAATACAAGCCCGCCTGCCCCTCTTGGCCCATCGGTACGTGGTCAATCTGTGTCCGATCAATCAATCAATCAATCAATCAATCAATCAATCACTCAATCACTCAATCGGCAAATGTCATTCCTGATGGGACTGTGCAACGAGATCAGCCAGCAAGTCGAGCTTTTCCCGGAGAAGCTCCCTCGGCGCATGACGCCGGGCCAATCCAGTCCCAATTTGGATCGGATTCAATAAAGTGTACTTGGTCCAGCCTCCTGGTGTTGCTTTCTTGGCCTCAAAGTGTCATCTGAGCACATCACATGATCCCATGACCAGTTTCCAACAACAATGTGACTGTGACTGTGTTGACGCCGCAGCCGCCACTTCCTCTTTTACGCAAGTTTGGCTTCCGACAGCAGCGATGAAGTTTGCCGCCACCGACCGCGTCCTCGGGCCTCGCAGGTAAAAACCACAATCTGGCTCAAATCTGCTCGGGTATCTCTATGTGCGGGACTGCTTCCAATTTGCGCTATTTGGCATCTCTCGAGAACACGCCTGCCGCCTTCCCGTATCGGTTGCCATATTAAAAACAAAGGACGGGATATGAATCACCTCGAGTTGTCACGCACGCTTGTTCCGGACTCAGCTGGCGCGCAGCATTTCTGTTGTGTATTAACCCGAAGCGAGGTGATGATTAGCGCGCCGCTACAAACTCCCGTCGTAAAGTTTGCGTGGCCAAGTGACATCGTTACGAGCGCTGAGCGGTACATCGGGCGGTACTTAGCGAGGGAGGCGCTTTATTGACCATCAAGGGAATTCCACAGCGCATGCCATATGATGGATGAGAAGGACTCTGAACCAAGATGAGACACAAATCCGTAACTCCGTAACGCTGTGCCAGAGTATACATTGATTGCACGAGAGCCAAAGCAGATTCTTCTCCAACTTTCTTTGAGTTTGAAATAGCAGCCAAGTTATCCGAGCACACTAAAGGGTGCTGCGCTTTTGGAAGATGCCGTTGACCCAAAAAGTATTATCGTCTACCTATCATCGGCGGCGCGTTTTCAAAGGAAGAAAAAGAGGACAAGGAAGGTAGCGCTTTGATGAGCGCCACCGTGCGGCGCTAGCGCCCTCGCGCGGCACTCGCTGTCTGTCTGTGTCTCGTGAGCAGGAGAATGTGCCGAGAGATGCCCCGGGCCAAGCGCCTACTCCTCTACCTGTGGGAGGTTTACTCTTCAGCTCGGCCGGCGGGGCGCCACCTGCTGACCTTGACGTGCCTTTGTCTGGGTCCGGCCCTGCTTATGGGCGCCCTGCTCCACCGGTGGCTATCGCAAACGCTGCGCTGCGGGCACCGGGCCTCGCTCGGCACGGCGCTGGTCTCGGGCGCCGCCGCGTTGGCCGCCGCCGTCCTGTGTCACCCGCTGCGCTGCGCGCTGACCGTGAGCCTGCCCACCGTCTGCGCCCGGCAGGGCCGCGAGCTCCTCATCTCCGCTTCGCTGGCCGTTCTCCTCGCCGACATCATCCCCAACATCGGCGCCAACGTGGGCGCCGTGGTCGGCGCGCTCAAGTGCGCCGCCGAGGGCTTCTCGCGGACTTTGCTGAACTCTTCGGAGCTTCTGAACGCAGCCAGGGGGGAAATCTTCCAGGAAGCCGTTCGAGCCGGGAATGAGGACCTGAGCCTTGTCGCCAAGGTCAGGACGTTAGAGCGCTTCACGCGCGTGGACGTGAGCGAGGTCAAGAGCAGCTTTGTCAAGATGATCGGGCAAGTCCGAGTCAACTTCTCCCACATGAGGAACACGCTGACACGCTACAAAGTTCTGTCCAACAGGATTCTGGCGGCTGTGTTTGTCACCTTGCTGATTTGGGAATCTGCTCGCTACCTCAAATCATATCTGACCTGCGTCAAGTTTGATAATCACGCCATCTCAAAAGAGCGGCGGCGGCGGCGGTGGCAGCGAAAGGAAGCCTGCACTCCCACCGGCGGCGGCTTTGCCCCAGTGCTCCGAAGATTTCAGATCTCTTGCCGGGACTGCATGCCCAGCGTCGTATCGCTCCTGGCGGTGACCTTCCACTTTAGCGCCATGGCGTTAATAGCAGCCTCGGATCACGTCGTCTATCGTACGCTCCGAGTCTTCCTGCCGTGGCTGCTGGACTTTCCGGCCCTGTCTGCCAACATGGAGGTCACTTACAAGGTGAGAATCCACTTGCCACACCTTGTAGCCAGCAGCATCGCTGTCGCGGGATAGAAAGGTGGAGCAGTGTACGCCGTCTTGCAGCGCTCATCAGAATTGTAACGGTCTGCAATTATGCAAATAATTATTCCAACGATTGGCAATTTGTCTTGCGCCTTACCAGAGCGACTGATCAAAGAGGTGAGCTCCAACACTCAAACACCGTTCTTTGTGTGCCGGTAGGCGCGCTGGTTCCCACCGGCGTTTTGCATCGTCCCACGGTCGTGCGTCACGCGGCAGCTGGCAGACTTGCGCAAGGACTACAAGTGGAACTTCAGCCCTGAGGCGTCCACGTGTGACGCCGCCTTGTCGGATCCCGGCGTGGGCGCCAGCGCGCTGCTTGCGTGCCTGTGGCTGATGAGCTACCTGCTGGTGTTCCTCGAGGCCTACGCCGCCAAGCTACGGAGGAACATCTGCGCGTCGTTTTTCCAAAAGCAGGAAGCCAGGAGAGCGGCTTATCGCACGGCAAAATTCCGAGCCGAGCGGGACGGACAGGAGCCGGAGGAGACCATCTTTATTACGTCTCCCTCGGCTCTCGGCTAACTTGTGTACACCCGCGATCCATTCTGTAATATCCATCCAGCCGTGTCCGACTCTTGGACAGTCTTGAGCCAGTCCTCGTCTTTCGGTCGCTCAATGCTCATTGTTACATTTTTCTCGATGGCGTCCGGCCAACGGGTCTCGGGTAAGGAGCGTAGCGAAGCACTTTGCAAACATACGAGCAAATACGTGCTCAAACACAATCGTACAGCACGTTAGAAAAATAAAAATGAATGCGAAACAATTTCTACACTCTCCAGATGAATATACAAAAATGCAAATCGCATTTGGCTACTAAGTCATGTGTTACACTTGCTTGCTTTTTCTGCCCGCTATTCCCAGCAGCATCTCCCTTTTCAGCAAGTTGGCCCTCAACAGGTAAGCTTCTGCCTTGTGATATGTTGCCCTCCAGAGCAGCTTTGTCGCTGACCCTAGCTGTCCACACGATCCATAGAAGTCAGAGCTCAAAGGTGTCCATTTTTCTTCCATGTCTCGCAGCCATATGTCGAAATTAGGAACACGATGGTGGCTGTGATCAGCCTTCGTTTGGTGGTAATCAAGACGGCTTTGCACTTCAATGCCTATTATGTTTCTCCATTTTTTGCTTAATGTTCCTCTGAACCAATGTTTTTTAAACCTTAGTCCTTCAAAGTTCTTTTATTTTGTTTAAAAAAAAACATTTGATCATTTATATTGGCTATTATTTGAATACTGTAAATATTGAAAATATATTTTCTACGTGCTTCTGTACATGCATACCACTCGCATCTTCTAGCTGTATATCATTTTAATGGCTATCTACCTACCGCCTATTTACTTTTCTGCATTAATGCCTCATATGGTTTGTCATTAAACCATTTACGTCAATGGTACCCAAGAAGGCTTCCGATAGGTTTGAATGTCGGTTGTCTTGAGCAATTTTCAATTCTTTGAGTCCATGCTCCATTGTGGTTATGTGCTCGCCACCTCTGTCTCAAGATGGCCGCCCTATGGCTGTGAAGAAGAAGAAGAAGAAGAAGAAGAAGAAGAAGAAGAAGAAGAAGAAGAAGAAGAAGAAGAAGAAGAAGAATTATTAAAAGAAAAAAAAGAAGGGAACCAGAGAAGCTCTTGTAGAACGTGACAGAGGACTTGTCACCAACAAGCCCAAAAGAAGCGGAAGCTACCCGTGCTGGCGTGGTTTACAATGTCACGAGAGAGACCAAGTCGATGGCAACGTAATGCGTTTTTGACCACGCTAACGCTTCTGTAGTGTGTGCGTGCCTGTTTCGCGCCGAGAAGCGCGGACCTCTCGGGAGCTTTGAACCGTGCCACGGAGGGGAACTTCAAAATGGCCACCCCCTATGTGACTGATGAATCCGGTAAGCCCGCTGCCGCCGGCGCGTGTGGCACATCATAGAATCGAAACATAATGAGCGAATATCAATTAGTACGCGGCTGCTATTGGGGTCTGTTCTCTGTCTCATTTGCACCCGCCGTGTGTTTGGCTACTCGCAAAGCTAGCCTGCTTTGTTTTTTATACAAATTACGCCGATGTTGCTCAGGGGCTAGCTTCCAGTTAGCATGATGCTATTGCGCGTCCTCTCGTGTGAGAAGCGACAGGCAGCGACTTGCTTAAAGATGAACCTTCCTTTGAATTACGTGCGTGCGGTCAGCAACCCAGATATTGCCAGTAATTAAGTGTTGGACGGCTATGTAAGTGCATGTAAACGGATGTCGGGCTAAGAGCGCGACGCCGATAGAACGAACGGACTAACAATAGGCAGCTCGCGTCTGAACCCACAGCAGCCATCTTACGTTGCCACCGTCACTGACGACCATAGATAGTCTATAGGATGAAGCCTGCTCTGCGCGTATGTACGTATACTTTCCTTTAAGACATATTTGGCGAGTTGCCTTTATTGTATTTTTCTTCCAATTCCCTCCGTGTTTCGTGTCCAGCCATTTTTGACACCGGGCTGTATTTGTTTGGCGGGCCGTGGTTTGGGGACCCCTGCTTTAGAGACTCGTCTGTGTCTTTGAAGGTTGCCTTCAGCGCTGTTACTGTTTGTTGGGCAGGAAAATACATTGCCGCCACACAGCGACCGGACGGCACATGGAGGAAACCACGGCGGGTGAAGGAGGGCTACGTTCCCCAAGAAGAAGTCCCGGTGTAAGTTGATTTCTTCCTGACCGCGTAATGTGTTTGTTGGAAATGATTGCATTCCTCTTTTGTCCTTCAGATATGAAAACAAATATGTGAAGTTCTTCAAAAGCAAACCGGGTCTTCCACCAGGCCTGAGCGCATGTGACGCCGAGCCCTCAAAGCAGCAGCGGCATCACAAGATCCCGGGTTGCACGGACGGCGACGCCGTCGCAGCTCTCTCCAAGTCGTCCAAACGCAACCTGAAACGGAAAGAAAAGCGTAAACAGCAGCAACAGCACGAACCGGAGGAGAGCGCGGCACACGTGGCGTCTCTCTCCGACGCGGTTGAGAACGTGAGCATCTCGGCGGGCGGCGAGCCAGCAGATGCGGCGGCGGAAAAGGCAAAGAAGATTAAGAATATGCGAAAGAAGCTGCGTCAGGCGGAGGAGCTCCAGCAAAAGGTGGACTCCGGAGAAATCAAGCAGCCGACGCAGGACCAGTTGGAAAAGTTGGCCCGGGCCAAGACTCTGCGAGACCACTTGGAGCAGCTGGAGAGCCACTCGTGAGTTTCCGTTTCATCTCACAATTAGCCGCCTCTACGGGGAGTTGCGTATTCCCGTATTAGAAGGAGGCACACAATGAAAAGGCTCCACATAAACATGTCGGTCGGAAATAAAAAGCCCAAATCCCAATGGGATTTCATTGGGATCCAATCCCAACGGACGTCATGTCAAGTCCTCCACTGGAATAGCCTGGACAAAAAAGCCCGACTAGCCCAAAGACCCAGACGCGGCGGAGCTGTACAAGTACAAGTATCAAGGCGGGGCAAAACCCGTGAAAACAGCCAGCGAAACGAACCGATCGGCCAAGAGCCGATGTGACGTCTGGAGCTTGGACTCGCTTTTGAAACAAATGCTTCCAGTGCCACTGTAAGCTGCTGGGGCTTCAATGACTTTTTGTCTTTCTGACTTTATTGCCGAATGAAACAAACAATGGTCTCTCCCGAGCCCCATTTTGAATGCCGTGAGGATGGACTTTGGCCGGAGCGGGACGGTGCCAGCCTACCTACCTACCTACCTACCTACCTACCTACCTACCTACCTACCTACCTACCTACCTACCTACCTACCTACCTACCTACCCACCCACCTACCGAGCGCGAAAGACGTCACAGCGCCAATTTGACTGGATTGTTCCTTTTGAAACGCGTGCCCTTCCTCCGCACCTACTGACGCTGTCTGAGCCTAGTTCGGCTGCGACGGAACAACTTGTTTGCCTACTTTTAATGTGTTAAGACAGAGAGAAACGCAACAAATGTATGATTTGAACTGTTTGAGCAAACAAAATCTCATTTGAACGATGGTTTGCCGAAACAATATACTAGTTCCATTTCAAAAGGGGTACAAGAGGCCAGAAGCTTTTCCAGCCCCATCCCTTCATACTAACTCAAAAAAGAAAACGTTAATCATTCTACAAAGGAGGTGAAAAGAACGAGAGACGAAAGATGTAAGGACATTTAGAATAAAATAAATCAATGAATAACTTCAAATAGAAATTCATTGTTGCCCATAGTTTTTTTCTAAAGGGAAGTCGACTCCCAACAATACGTCAGATGTCCGAACACGACACCCTGATTAATGTTGCACTTGTCACGCATCCGACTGTGTAATACTGTTTGTTGTATCATGTTGTATGTCTTGGATATTGCGTGAATAAACCCATCTCAATATCACTCAGGCGGCAACATTCGCCAGTTTTCAGAAGACAACGAGCTAGGATTGGTCGGGACCTGTGATGTCATTTCCAGTCGACAGCAAGTGCCAAAATGTCTGCCCCCGTAGATGGATTAAAAAATGGCACCGCACCATTTTGCCCGTTTGCTTCAAATTCCACGAACAAAACATTATTCGCAACACTTTGTTTTGACCTGGGGGGTATTCCAGAAAGCAGGTTCAACAGACTCGGAGTATTCGGCTCCAGAAAAGCTGACAGAGTTAGTTCAATCGACTCGGAGTATGTAAACCTCGAGTTACGCGCGTGCGCAACCACTAGAAAAAGCCATCAACGGAGCCCCGATACATCAAAGGTAATTTTTGCCGCAAATCTAATACGGGGGGGCTGCAGCAGTTGATGCAGCATGTTTTCCAACATCCTCTCAATTAATTCTACACGTTGTGGATTAACACTTGACACAAACGCATTTATGTTTTCTCAGGTTGAAACGCTCTACCTGCCAGCGAGCAGGTTATGTTCACAGAGTAAATTAGCGCAGTAACTGAGCCAGTGTAAATTACTCTCTTTCAGAGTTTCCCTCATTTAAGGGTTGCTTTCTGGAATACCCCGCCCTCTGCACAGAAAACACTATTACAAAGCATTACGTCTTCTTGAGTGTAACATGACATTATGTACGTCATCATACTGTGCTAGGTCCCTACGCTTACACCTTTACTTGAAATGCAGTTGAGTTTGGCATTTGTTTGAACGTACTTGGAACTTGTTGCTGATGACGAAAAAAGTGAACCCGGCAGCGAGTGAGTAGCCAGCCACTCGCATCAAATCTGCCCTGTTAATTCCGTTACACACACACAAAGCAACTCGTGTTCTGTCTTTTCCATTTTGTACCTTTAAAAAAAAAAAAACATCTATAGTCATTTGTTGGTGAGTATGTGTGTGCTTTTCAAATGATTACATCCAAGGCATCACCTTGCATTAAAACTACATGGTACAACAAATTGATTTCATTCAGCTTTTGGTGTGGTTGTGAGGACCAGATAGAATTGCGCTTTCGCCGATTATTCTTGAAGTTTAAAGTTTATTTTTGAACACAAGATCGACCAAACACAAAATCATTTATTCACATTTTCACATAATTTCATGTTATGCCAATAAGGCACATATATCAACATGTTCAAAAAAGGAGAAGGAAGAAGCTATTGCTTGTGTTTTCCTACCCCTTTTATACATCATAATTCTTAACATGGTTGCTAATTAGTTTTTTTTCGAAGTACGGAAACTTGATTTATCGGAGGAAGATAATTTTAGAAATGAAAAGCAGTTTATACAATAATATTCTGTGTTAGGGTTTTTCAGATTATCCTTATCGTATGATTATGTTGGAATGCAACCGGTAATAAATAACCTACCTTGTCCCATCCTCCACAAGGTCGTAAAACATCCCCTGATATGTTTTGACTAGAGCACAAGGCCTTCCTGTTCAACCTACTATTACCCCCACTCTGTTTCTCTTAATAAATATGCCTTTGCAGTTGGGAGAGGCTCCAGATTTCATTCCTGTAGCGAGTGATCTCTCCACCTGCAGGTGTCTAAAAGAACTTGCCTTGTCTCCTGTGTGGTTCTTGCAAAATAAGTTGGAGTGAGCAAATCTCTAACATTCTGGAAAGAAAAATAAACAAGATACGGACTATATAGCTGAAAACAGACAGGCAAAAGATTTCAATTACTATAATTTTCTAGTGTAAATTTTTTAAAGTGTTCATTGAATTGGGCAATGTGTTTACTTTCTTTGATCGTTACAGGTAACTTATTCCATAGCTTTACCCCATTGACATATGCACATGCTTTTGAGGGTGGTGCGCACCTTAGGTTGTAAAAGATTCCCTCTCCTTCTTAGACTGTAAACACGTTCTCTTTCTATGAACCATTTTTATATTCTGGCCGTATGTGTGTGTGTGTGTGTGTGGGGGGGGGGGGGTTATTAGATAGAGAGATTCTATGTGAGCCTCCCATGACGCCTGAAATGCGCACTTAAACATTGCTTTTAGCAAAAACGGCGTCAAGTTGTCAGTAACCGGCGATGTAAGATGGCTGCCCTCTGCTTTCAGCCGCGGGGGGCCTAAAAAAAACCTGATCGCCACCGATTGTCAGAGGCCAGGAAATAGATGCTCGAAAGAAAAACGAAAGGTGAGGTCCCACACGAACCGGGAAAGAAAAAAAAATGTAAACGCTTTTCCATAATGTATTAGCCCGCAATCAATCAAAAACGTCTTACGAAATCCTTTTGCAAACAAAATTAGTATCTGCATGGTTTTCACTTGAATATTAGGTTAATATTTGTTTGACTAGTTAAGTCCGCAAGATAGCAGCAACACTGGGCGTTGCACGATGACGTCAATTGGGAAACTGCTGTTTGCTTTGTTGGATAGCAAGCGCCTTTCCGTCTCTCCTTAACCGGACGACGTCGTCCAACAAAAGTGGCATAAAGGTGAGAAAATGGCAAATTCCGAAGAGGCCCCTGGTGCTCAAATAGTGCAGATCGTGATCGGGAGGTGTAAGTGTGGCAAAAATGAGCGCAATCGCCCGACTAGGGAAGTGACGACATGAATGTAGGGTTGCCATGTGTAAATCAAAAGACAGCGCTCGCGTCGTGGAACAGCAATTATACATAAGACAAACTACAATACCCGATTAGTAACTACAATCGCTGTATTTTCATAGTTATTTTAAGAGCCAAGACGATTCGCTCGGAGGAGCCAACTTCCTGCCTAGCCTCCCTCCTCTGAGGATTGCGTAATCACACGGCTGCCTATGTTGACAGGCCGCTATGCAGTTCGACTGAACTGCTCTTTGTCAACTGAGGAGCAGTCGTCCATTTATTTCGTTTTACATTTGTTTTGTTTTTTCGTTTTTACATTTCGTTTTACAATGGAGGATGACATATCCAAACGATTTTCAACGATGGATTTTCGGTCCGAGCAGGATGTCACCAGTAAAGGAAGAGCAACTCCGGAGTTAAAAGGTTTGATTTGGGCAATGGGACTTCGGAGCATGTCTTTTCAAACGGAGTGATACGCACGATCGAAAACAAGTTTTGGATTCCATGATCTTTATTGAGTGTTATTATGTGTGAAGAATGCTGATATGAGATTTTAATTAAAATAGTTCAAATGAAATAATGAATAAGCCACTCTCGAGCAACGTTCCCCAACCTTTTTTGGGACACGGTTAGGTGTCAGACAACTTTTACCAGGGGGGAGGGATGTCACTGCCTCCCCAGTCATGAACCTCACCGCACGTTACTGGTGACCAGTCATCTTTCCTCGAACTCCAGAATCGGACGGTTGAAGGCATTATGTTCCGAGTGCATTTTCTATCATTACGTAAAGTGAGATTTTCCCGTGCTTTCAATGGACATCGTCAATCCGTAAAAAAAGATGTCTAAGAAACAATAAGCCTGCCCGCCTTCCTTATGTCACCACACGCCACTTGCGTTATTTCAGTTTAAAACAAAACAAGACAAAAGTAAGCAAGCAAGCAAGAAAGAGGAATCGGGCTTTGACAACCTCCTTTCCTGGACGCCTTGAATGGCAAGGCTACTAAAGGCGTACTCGTGTGGTTCCAACCTGGCAACCCGCTTGCGAACTCCGGAGCAGAGGAGCAGCAGCAGCAGCAGCAACAACAACAGCAGCAGCAGCAGCGAGCAGACGGTGCAGCCAGCCTCTTGTCTCGTCGCCGAGCTCGCAAGTCGGTGAGATCTGAGCGCACCCATGCCCGAATTATTCCCTCCTTTTGCATCACCAAGTACGTGACTATTATCTGCTCACGAGCGTAGCACGTGTGCGCCTCATCAATTAAAAATAGTCTCTTTCCAAGCGAGCCGCTTCAACCGGCGTGTGGTGAAAGGAAAGGCACATCCCCCCGCACCCCCACGCCAATAACTGCAAGCTACCTTCAAGCTATCGTCGCGGCATCCCGATGTTCATGTTTAATGAGGGGACGAAAAATGGGGTGTTAGTTCGATACCGCGTTTGCTTGTTTGTTCCTGGAAATGTTAAGCCCGGCGGTCGGTCAGAGGCTTTAGTAATTGCGGCCGTCAACGCGTAAACGAGTTGTCGTGCAAAGCTAACGCGGTAGCGGTGGGCAAGGCTAGCGAGCTATGCTTAGCTCCGCTTCGCAAAGCTCGTTGTGCCGCCTGCATTGGACAAGCTACCTCGTGGCTGGCTGCTCCAACCTGTCTTGTCTCGCAAGACATGGAATTGGCAGCCTTCAACGCGCCCAATTTCGTTCAAGTGGAGAAGGCAACATTTTTCGTTCCCAAATGTGCAAGTGATTCTACTTTGCCGTCGACGGTTCTGGCCACTCACTCAGTCTCCAGACGTACAGTACGTGCGTCGGTCGCTGCTAAATGATGCGTTTCGCTTTGAAAGTTGAGTAGCTCCAAATGACTCACATCCCAGAGTGAGTCAATCGTGAAAGTGGGCCCAAAGCAACCGAGCTCGACTCGACCGTGAGCTGCTTTCACTGCAAAACAGGTCACGAGGTCAGGAAAATCTGAAAATTTGGACCTTTTTGGACTCCAACTCGTTGCCATTAATCATTTATGTGCCCGTCCGTCCGTGTCTCTTGACATTTTGGGCAAAATGAAGGTGCGTGCAGAAAATAATGCGCACGGGTTCCATCCAGTTGCTTCTTGCAAGAATCCTGGTGCCATCCAAAACGGCCGGCGGCACCGGCCGTGCATTTGCATCTTCCTCAAGTTTGCCAGTCCGTCAGTGGCCCGTGTGGGTCATGGCCATTTACAAGCCCGACCAAACTGCAATCGTCAGTCTGTCGGGCCAGAATGACGGGCATTTTGTGTTTTTGACGAGCGGCTTCTCCCTCGTAGAAAGCGCCTTCGCTTGAGCCGTGGGTCGGGCGGCTCGGTGCCAAGCTCCTTCTTGCAATCTTCCGGCCAGACGCTGAGCCCGCGCTCCCTCCTCCGTCACAGGAGAGAAGCGGGCGAAGCTCTCCGGCCGAGCCCGCGCTCCTTGCCTCGGAAGTCATCGTCTTGAGCAAGCTGCCGACTCGTGCGGCTGACCACATGGCGAAGAAGAACCAAAAAGGTGAGCGTGCGCGCATGTGGCGCACGTTTGACGTCACCTCTTTTCTCCAATCCTATCCGCTGAACTTCCCCACTCGGTCCTACCGTCTCCATTTGTGCCGTGAAGCCCACCTTTGTCCCCTCCCTCCCTTGGCTCATTTCAGACACTTTGGGGGTGGTGTTTGACACGCGCTCCAAGATGGTCATGTCGCAGGGAGGGCCGCCGGAGAGGATGAAGGAAAAGGTAGGACGCGAGCCCCGCCGAGGAATTTGCCGCTATCTGCGTCACTCGTCCGCTATGGCTTTTCTTTGCGTTGCAGATCGGCGCCGTCAGGGCGGTCGTCCCCAACAAAAGCAACAACGAGATTGTTTTGGTGTTGCAGCATTTTGAGAACTGCGTCGACAAGGCCGTCCAAGCCTTCCTTGAAGGTACGAGGGCGGCGCCTGTTGTTGAACTTCCCCGAGAAACTGGGCCTCGACAAATGCCTTCCGGGTGGCGAGCTTTGGCACGGCGAGCTTTGGCGCGGCGAGCTTTGCCGGGGCCAAAATATGCACGCACGCCTGCTCGACTCGGAACGCGACAAACTCCTCCTCCTTTGACCCGGCACGCTCGTGCATAAAGATCTCCTTGACGGCACCAAGCAGCATTCAAGTGTTTTGCTCATTGTTTCCATCACATCTTTGTGCAGGGAGCGCAGCAGAGATTCTGAAGGAGTGGAGCGTGTCCGGCAAAAAGAAGGTAGGCCGGGCCAGGCCAGACTGCTCTCGTTCATTAGGACCAAAGGGAAATGTCACCAGAGCAGCATCCCTGACTTAGATCTTTGAATCTGCAGCCCAACAAGAAAAAGAAGACCAAGGCCCATCCGGAGGCGGCAGCGGAACCGGGCCCATCCGAACAGGGCAAGGGCAAGAGCAACGGCTTCCATCCCAATGGATCGCTGGCGGAGTCGCTCGACTCCCTGAGCGAACGCTTGGACTCGGCTTCCCCGGACGCGTCAGAGCCGGACTCTGAGCCCAGCGCATCGGAACTCGCCGGTAAGAAGTGAAAACAAGAGGCCCGGTGCGCTCGCCGGGCCTCTCCATTGCCGGTGGTGTCGTCCAGTAGAACCGGGGTCGCGGGCAGTTAGGCGGGGGACACCCTGAAACCGGTGGTCAGCCAATGGCAGGGCACTCCAAAGGTTCTTTCTTTTGCCCTTAAACAAACGTGTGCTTCCAATCAACCCTGGCGCGGACAGCAGCCTCTACTTGGCAGATGTTTGAGTAAGTGTGCCCGAGCTAGGCACCCATTGGCTGGTGAGAGGAGCACCTTCAACCCTGGCGCGGGCAGCAGCCCCTACTTGGCAGGGGTTTGAGTAAGCGTGCCCGAGCTAGGCACCCATTGGCTGGTGAGAGAGAGGAGGTTTGGCTTGAGCCCGAGCAATTGCGGACGCATCGCGGCGCCTCGGCACTGGAATGTGACGTGCCCCCCCCCAGGTGCAGGAGCGGCGAGACCTGGGCCTGGAAGCGGCGAAGCGCAAGGTCGGCAGCGCCGCGACCCCCTGGCGCTCCCCGATGACCAAAGTGGGTCTGCGGGCAAAACGATTGGTAAGCTGTGACTGGCCGACGCTTCTGAAACTCCAGTCGCGGTCCGGCTACGCGAGCGGAGGCGACCGGAGTTGCTTGATGTCCGTCGGTGGATCTGAAAACCGCACGGTGTGCCTGCCCTCAGCTCGCAACGTGGAGCGCTCGGCCAAGGACTTGCAGCGGTGCGCCGCGTCGCTGACTCGCTACAGCGTGTTGCTGAAGGAGGAGATGGAGTGGTCCCTCAAGCGGATGAAGCAGAATTTTGCTGAACTCCAGAGCACGTGCGTACATGTCTGCCTGGCTTGAGCCCAAAGCTCATCCTTGTTGTCTTACGGGCTGAAGCCTTTTCTGTTGCTTTTGGGGAGGGGAGGGGCTTATTTGGTGTGTGCTTGGCACTCGCTGGTCCCATCCGCAGCACCACAAGTGTGTTGATCTATGAATAGCTACTCGGGACTGTTTTTTCCTGGGTGGCGTTCTCGCAATACTTGTGTGATTTGAGACAATTCCGCCCGCTTATCTATCCCCGCGTGGTCTTTTGCAGCCTAATGGAGCGAGAAGTGACCCTGCTGGCTGAAATGGACCAAGTGAAAGCAGAGGCCAGTAAGTAGCCGTCCGTCTCCCACCCACCCAGTGTTAGGCCAATGGTTTTGGAAAAGTGCCAAACCCCAATCTCGCTGGTCACGGCTGAGCCACAAATGAACGCTGACCAATGATTCAAATGACCACGCGGTGCTTTCTGTTTCCTGTCAAACGTGATCAGCGCTGGGCACGTCCTGTCCCGTCCCGTCCCGTCTCGTCTCGTGCCAGCCCATCCCTCACACAAGTAGTAGAGCAGTGGTCCTTAACCTTTTTCCTTGTTCGCACCCCATTCAATTCACCAACCAGTTCTCGCACCCCTAACCCTAAATAATTAGTATTATAATAATAATTGTTTTTCTTTACAGCTATAAGGCTTAATAAGCATTCTCCCTAATGCCAATTAACACAATAAGTTCTTGATTTCCAGAATTTTTCACTTTTTTCGGTTACCCGACCATTATCCCCGAAAAATTGTAAATTTCCCCCAGGGTATCCTCGCACACCCTAGGAAGCATTTTCGCACCCCCGGTTAAGAACCATTGTAGTAGAGGGAGGGTGGCGCTATAAAAAGCTTTTCATTTGCCTGCTGCGGCCAAATGTGAATGCTTACTGAGTGCAGAGGTTAGGGGAGGTTAGCTCAGGTGCAGCCCCTAAAACACACCGTGTACGTCTTGGCTTTGTCGTTTCAGTGGGGATTTTGAGTGGCCGGCAGAAGAGAGCCCAAGAGCTTCGCTGGCTGACGGAACGCTCGGCGGCCATGTCGGAAGAGCAACTGACCAAACTGCGGGCCGACATCAAGGTGCGCTTTCGGCCTGCCTGCCCGCCCGCCGACGCCTCCTCGGTTCGGCGCGGCGCGCTCATCGCCTGCCTGTCGCCCTTTCTCCTTTGCAGCACTTTGTGAGCGAGCACAAATACGACGAGGACCTGGGCAAAGCCCTCAGGTTCACGTTCCATCTGGACTCGCTGAAGGCCAGCATCATGCAATTTGGATCTGGTAAATAACGGCTCAAGTTACATTTGGACCTTTTCCCGTTCTCTAATGCCGGGCGAAAGCGAGCCAGCACGCCACCTACTGGACATGGGCTGCGCTTGAATGGCAAAGGCCCATGCATCTCTTGTATATCGCAGACAATCAAGTCAAGCGCACGCATGGTCACGCTGGAAGTCGAGGCCTTTGTCAACCTCCCTCTTTTTCTGCTAGTTTACCACCCTCAGACGGCCTACTCGGATGGATCCCGGTGCAGCTCGGCGGCGGCCGGGCCGAGCAGTGCCCAAACCCTTCCCCCCGACCAGCTCCGACCTCTGCCGGCCAAGCAGGTGAGTGATGGCGAGCCTCTGGGGCGCCAGCTGTCTTCTGGAAAGTCCATTTGGCTGCTTAAAAACCTGGCTCATGCCAGTTTGTGCCTGTACGTGGAGTTCATGCGACGGCCACGAGTACCTTATTAGTGCTTGACCTTGCTTTCAAATGGCTTTAAAAGTCGCCACTCTCGTACTTTCAGTGAGCTACGTTGGTTCTCTTTGCTCCACGAATGTCTTGAGCTGTTTCCTTTGCGACCGCAGTTAATGTTGTTGCGCAACACACGGGTGTCTGAAATGTGCTTTAGGCATAAAATTGCTCCGCCTAACTTGTGAGCCGCTCCTCAGAGCTTCCAAGGCACCCGGCGCACGTACCAGGGACAAGGCTATCAACCCGGCAACTCCAACCATGATCGAAACCCCGGCCGCGGCGACCGTGGCCCCCCAGACAGCTCCCGAGGCCCGCACGGCGGCCCCAACCACAATCGAAACCACGGCCGCAGTGACCGTGGCCCCCCGGACAGCTCCCGAGGCCCGCACGGCGGCTCCAACCGCGGTCGAAACCCCGGCTGCCCCAATCGCGGCTCCCGAGGACCCCCGGACAACTCCCGAGGACCCCCGGACAGCTCCCGAGGACCCCCGGACAGCTCCCGAGGACCCCCGGACAGCTCCCGAGGCCTGCCCGCTGCCGCCACCTCGTCCACCATGTTGGCGGCCAAGCAGAAGTTGGCTTCCCACAACGGTGTCCCTCCAAGGCCTGTGCGCATGGCCCATCCTTGACACCGGAACGGCCGCCCACACCGCCATCCCCAGAAGAAGTCAACATCGGCACATCCTTGGAGCGAAGCGCTCGCAGGCCTCGTGGTTCCAGTCGGCGACCCGCGTGAGGCTTCTCTCTGCCGCCCGTCCACCTGCCGGCACTGCGGCGGTGCTCGACCAACGTCTGCCCTCCTCCTGACCTTTTTCTCAGCCGCTTTCATTTCATGACACAATCTCAGCACAAGGATGTATGCTGAACCGAGTTGAGGAGTGTCACTGAGACAAAGCTGTGCTTTGCTGCCATCTTGTGGCCTAATTTTATTGTGCTGTGCTGTGGGTGTTAATTACTCACGTGTTTTTGCTATTATGTCAGTTGTAGGGGTGGAGGCTTTGATACTTTAGCGATAGAGTGGTAATTTTCAGACCAATCACTTATTGCCCACATGTGTAGGTGGAAATTGCAAAGCCACAAAGAGGAGACATTGTGGACAAGGCAATAGATAACCTGACTCATTTGGAGGTTGATGTGGAAAGTACAGCACATGTCCTCATGCTGCTTTTCTTCTGTTTTTGGCATAATAACGTCCAACTTGCTTCCCTGCGCGTTTTGCTGTTGCCTTTGTCCAACACACCTTTTTCCATTTGCCTTTGTAGAAACGTTGAAGTTCAGGGAAATACTTTTCAGATAAATGTTAGAATAAAATATGCCTGCCTAGTTTTCATCATTATTATTTTTAAATATAAATCAACTCTCGTTTTCGCACTGCACGAGTAAAGCTTCCTGCCGTGTATCGACAGCAAAACGTGAAGGAAAACAAGTGAAATACTACTTTTGTGGAAGCTTCAGCATGGCATCCTGAAGCTAAAGGTGTGGGCAGCAATAGGCAACGTCGTCGCTCCGTCACTCCTCAGCGGCCTGGGCACATGCCCGCCAGTCTGAGGGAATGGTCCATCACTTTGGACCATGACGGACGGTGGCTCCTTCTCCTGCCGAATGACGGAGCCAGCCGCCGAATTATGTAAATTGCCCACCTCTGGCTGAAATGAACGCTTTGTATAGTTTGTTTTCCCCCTATTCTTTCATTCAGTCTCCTACCTGTATATACATGTATGCATTTTGTATGTTGGGGCATCGTGGACGTCTCGTCGCTGAGACAACCAGAAACTCAAGTGCCTTTTCTTCTGGTCTCCCACTGATGGGTCCTACGCACACCCAAAGCCACCACAAATGAATGGCAAAAATGAACGGACCAAAGATGTCGCCCTCCCCTCCCTATTAGCGCACTTCATTTATTACCAATAAACCCTTTACAATATGGACTGATTGAGAGCGAATGAATGTCGCAGGTTACTCCTCATAGCTCCTGAATTGGGCGCAACGCATGATTCCAACCCATGCGCTATTCTCTCTGCTGCTTACCGCCACCTACTGTAAGAAAATAGTCAGTCCAATCGTCCATCCATCCAGCCATCTGCTGATGTGCATTCCTGTTCTTTTAAGTGAACGAAATCTTTAGAATCAGTTCACTCAAAAGATTGGTTCAAACGAATTGTTCTCCTTCCTTCCTTCCTTCCTTCCTTCCTTCCTTCCTTCCTTCCTTCCTTCCTTCCTTCCTTCCTTCCTTCCTTCCTTCCTTCCTTCCTTCCTTCCTTCCTTCCTTCCTTCCTTCCTTCCTTCCTTCCCGTGCATCAACGGATCAGTCAGTGAACGTGTTGCGTCTCCCTCTTGGCGTGAACTATGTAAGTCAGAATGTCGATTTACGATTTGCCAAGGAAAGAAAGAACCACTCACTGAAACACCACTTATTTTATGCGCGTTTTCTCCAAGCTAACGGCTAACTTTATTGCATGAACGGGGAGATTATCTTGATTTTATAGCACTTATAGTAGTTTTTAAATAACGCGTATGCATATATACGCCTAATTATTGTTATCCAATATATCTACTGCAATTTCATATTGTATTGCTGGTTTGAAATTTACTTTTAATATTAGTTTTTTTTAAAAATAAACATTTGTTAAAAATTTGTCTGGTGTTTTTTCCCTTGTTTTTATATTCGCCGATTAAAACATAAAAATCAGACATTTGGTTAACTGCTTTATATGACAATATGTGGAGGTACACCTCATGGACACTTCAATAGGTACACTACACAAGAAAAAAAAAGAATAAATAAAGGGTTAATTGCACAATAAAAGCACTTTAAGGTATATTCTCACACCTTGGATCGAACCAAGTTTTCACCGAGGATGAGCCCGTGACATTGACCAGTCGGCTATTTCGACCTGTAAATGCGCAGCCGTCTGCACCCTTTTTAGGCCAGCTCAGTGGCCTAGTAGTAGAGTGTCCGCCCTGAGACTGGAAGGTTGTGGGTTCAAACCCCGGCCGGGTCATACCAAAGACTATAAAAATGGGACCCATTGCCTCCCTGCTTGGCACTCAGCATTAAGGGTTGGAATTGGGGGGTTAGATCACCAAATGATTCCCGAGCGCGGCACCGCTGCTGCTCACTGCTCCCCTCTCCCCCAGGGGATGGATCAAAATCACATGGGGATGGGTTAAATGCAGAGGACAAATTTCACCACACCCAGATGTGTGTGTGATGATGATCATTGGGACTTTTTTTGTACGAGTGATGTGCATTCCAGTGCTTAAGTGAACTGAATCTTTAGAATCGGTTCACTCAAAATATTTGTTCAAAAGAATCATTCACCGAATCGTTCGCTACACTTTCTTATTTATTTCTTCTTTTTTTTTTTTTTTTTTGACCTTGTGTAGTGTACCTATTGTAGTGTTCATGAGGTGTACCTAATCACAGGCCACTTCAATAGGGAAAAAGCTTAAGTGAAAAGTGCAACACCCGCCCTCACCCCTACCTCCTGATTGGCTGTTTGATCTGTGACGTCACTTGGACACTCCATTAGGTACACCACCATTTTCAAGTGTACCTAATAACAGGCCACTTTATTAGGGAAATATCATGGTCAAAGGTCACAGGTGTCAAGCTCTAGTCCTTGGGGCCGCATTCTAACATGTTTTCCAAGATAATAAAGTGGCCTGTTATTAGGTACACTTGAAAATGGCGGTGTACCTAATGGAGTGGCCATGTGATTCCCTCGTTAAGCGCACCTGCGTGAAAAGATTTTGGTCATTTTCACGTTCCGCAGGAGCTAAAACTTTTCACACAGGTGCGCTTAACGAGGGAATCACACGGACACTCCATTAGGTACACCGCCATTTTCAAGTGTACCGAATAACAGGTCACTTTATTATCTTGGAAAACATGTTGGAATGCGGGCCCAAGGATGAGCGCTTGACACCTGTGACCTTTGACCACGATATTTGCCTAATAAAGTGGCCTGTTATTAGGTAAATCTTTTCACGCAGGTGTGTGTAGCGAGGGTAACTTGGAAAACATATTGGAACGCGGCCCCGAGGACTAGAGCTTGACACCTGTGACCTTTGACCATGATATTTGCCTAATAAAGTGGCCTGTTATTAGGTACACATGAAAATGGTGGTGTACCTAATGGAGTGTCCGAGTGACGTCACAGATCAAACAGCCAATCAGGAGGTGGGGGTGAGGGCGGGTGTGGCACTTTTCACTTAAGCTTTTTCCCTATTGAAGTGGCCTGTGATTAGCTACACCTCATGGGCACTACAATAAGTACGAGGTAAAAAAAAAAAAAAAAAAAAGAAATGAATAAATAAGAAAATGTAGCGAACGATTCGGTGAATGATTCTTTTGAACAAATATTTTGAGTGAACCGATTCTAAAGATTCAGTTCACTTAAGCACTGGAATGCACATCACTCGTACAAAAAGGGTGCAGACGTCTGCTCATTGCCAGGTCGAAATAGCCGACTGGTCAATGTCACGGGCTCATACTCAGTGACCACTTGGTTCGATCCAAGGAGTGAGAATATAACTTAAAGTGCTTTTATTGTGCAATTAACCATTTATTTATTTATTTATTTATTTATTTATTTATTTATTCTTTTTTAATTTTTTTACCTCGTGTAGTGTACCTATTGAAGTGTCCATGAGGTGTACCTCCACATATTGTCATATAAAGCATTTAACCAAATGTCTGATTTTTATGTTTTAATTGGCGAATATAAAAACAAGGAATAAAACACCAGACAAATTTTTAACATAAATGTTTATTAAAAAAAAACTATTATTAAAAGTAAATTTCAAACCAGCAATACAATATGCAGTAGATATATTGGATAACAATAATTAGGCGTATATATGCATACACGTTATTTAAAAACAACTATAAGTGTTATAAAATCAAGATAATCTCCCCGTTCATGCAATAAAGTTAGCCGTTAGCTTGGAGAAAACACGCAAAAAATAAGTGGTGTTTCAGTGAGTGGTTCTTTCTTTCCTTGGCAAATCGTAAATCGACATTCTGGTTTATGTAGTTCACGCCAAGAGGGAGACGCAACACGTTCACTGACTGATCCGTTGATGGACGGGAAGGAAGGAAGGAAGGAAGGAAGGAAGGAAGGAAGGAAGGAAGGAAGGAAGGAAGGAAGGAAGGAAGGAAGGAAGGAAGGAAGGAAGGAAGGAAGGAAGGAAGGAAGGAAGTTGACCCATTGACTCGTTCGCGAAAGGGAAAGTCACGATTCGTTCCCTCACTGATCAGTTCTCGCGATGAACTGGAAATGCGAATCACTTACTCACTCATTCGTTCACTCACAGATTCGTTCGTTGGTGAACGGGAAATGCAAATCACGACTCGTTCGTGAACGGGAAGTGACGTCATTTTCTTCTTCGTTTTGTTTTGCGGCCAGGTGGCACCAGCTTCAATGGGCATTAACGGCACCTACTGATTGAAGACGTATGAACTGAGAAATGAACGAATCACTTTAGGAAGTGATTCGGTCACTCTCGTTCACTGAAAAGATTCGTTCTTTTGAACCCATCGTTCACCCACGAGCCAACACCACAGCCATCATCTGCATCGCCTGTTACCCTATACATATATACACATACCCATGTATGTGTATATATGTATATATATATATGTGTATGTATGTGTGTGTGTGTGTGTATGTATGTGTATGTGCGTATGTATGTATATGTATATATATATGTATATATGTGTATATATATATATATATATATATATATATATATATATATATATATATATTTTCTCTCTTTTCTTAAACACTTGAATGACATTTGACTGCACAGCACTTTGTTTTGTTTCTGCACTTTATTTGTATATATAGCAGGAGTGGAGCTTCTTACAAGCCCTAGGCTTCGTCTCCCTCCTTGCACTGTTATTTGTGCTAAACAATAAACCAAACCAAACCAAACCCTGACGACGAGCGAGGGTTGCGGGCTTGCTCGAGCCTATCCCAGATGACTTCCAAGCCGTCTTATTCTTTTAATATAGCATACTCAAAGCGCTCACAGTGCATGCATTATTCATTCACTCTGGACTGGTGGTGGGTGGTAAACTACATAAAGCTATAGCCGCGCCGGTCGCCGAGCAGGCTGACAGACAGCTTTTGTAAAGATTACACAGACGGGCGAGATCTAAAAACAAAATGTAGTCAGTCTCCTCTTTACTGAGGGAACAAAGTCATTTTAGACAGTGTGGTAGAAGGAAGAAACGTCTTTATTCCAAGACCGACTTGACCGCCAACCAGGGAGACGAGACCCTAGTTGTCAAAAGACCATGCGATGTCACAAAGAAGACAGCCCAACGGCAGGCTTGCTGCCTGAGAGGCCTGCTCCCGAGGTCCGCCACAACAGGTTTGTTATCCGTTCCAGCATTAGTCATGAAGTTAATGGTACAGTATATTGATGGATGGACCAACCAACGCCTAAGCTACTAAGCTTCACAGCGTAGTCGTGGTCGCTTGCTTGTGGCCTGCTCCACACCATGGGGCAATGATAGCAAACGAGTCGCTCGCTGTCTGCGTCGCCCCGACGTTTCCCCTGGGCTGTAACAATTTGGCAGGCTTTAGCGCATTCTTGGAGTGACATTCATTTTGGGCCCAGTTTGATGCAGCCTCCAGACATTTTGCCTGCTGGACGTCCTCAAGCAGAGTCAAATGCATTGCTGTCGTAGAAGAGTGGAGCAATGTGGGCGTAGTTAAAGTCAGCAATATAAAAAAGATGAGTTAATCACAATACTTCAGTGCGACGAAAGAATCTGTAAACATCTACATCATCAATATATGTATTTCATATATATGTATTTTCATATATGTTATTCATATATGTAACGATTAGAGGATCCACAAATTTCAAAGCGCACAAAACCTTGTATTTGAGTGCAATATTTCTTTACTCTATGATTTCCACCGATGAGCTGTTTGCTGTGTTAAACAATAAAAATAGATTTTTTTTTTTAAACGATCTTAGCTCAATGCCCGTCGCCATAGCAGCACCCACTTTTGTGGCCATGTCGTTGTTCAGGCATTATCTCTGCACGCGTACGCCGTAGAATTTTGACTAAGCTTTAGTGTTTCGAGCGGACATGTTCCCAAGCATTTTTGGTGCTCCATTTCTTTATTGATATGCGCCGACAACTTTTCCAAGCAAAGCGAAGCAAACAAACATGACGGGGCTTTGTAAAAACGACAGCAAGTTGACTTCCTGTTGCGAAACGCTTACGATGTCACGATGCAGATCTGCAAACGACGGCGGCGGCTGGGGGAAGATAAGAAAGGGTGACGGCGTCGGCGTTGTTGAGTCACAGGCCTGCCACCGGAGGAAACAGCGCAGCCCCTGCCGGAGGGAAGAAGAAGAGTGGCGCGAGTCCCTTGGCGGAGCTCCCGCCCCCGCCGGCGCTAGCCGCACGCTCGCTTGCTTCCACATCATTTCTTACGTTTTGGACTAGCTCCGCCGCTGCCGCCGCCATCTCCCACGTCCCCGTCCGGGACTTTCCAGTCCATCTGGCGGCCTTTTTCGTAGAGTCCCTTCAGCACCTTCCTGACTTGGTCGGGTCCGCCGGCACGACTCACTTCTAAGTACTTCCTGTAGAGCTGCAGGGCCGTGCGGGCGTCCTCAATGCTGTCGTGGGTTTCCCCCTGGATGCTCAGGTCTGATAACGGGACAAAAGCACATTTTGCACAAATGGGCCTTTTTTTCCTTTTTCTTGCACCGAGGCAACGCGTCGACGGACCCAAAGCATTTCGATAGAATGTAACCGGCCCACATGAGTGAGGAAATGGAGCTGTAAGGTAGGAGGGAAAAGCGCCTGGAGTTAGGTAGTTCCATACAAAGGAAGGAAGAGCCTCATTTGGCTGCCGTTGGCCAACACCAGAGCCCAATAACGACAGACTTGGCGTCTTGAGCACACGGTCGGTCGGTCGGTCGGTCAAAATCTATGCGAGGAGCGTCGTCGTAGTATATCGTGTATTAGCACGGTGTGATTACGCGTGACATCCTCCAGTCTGCCCTCATCGGCCCTCAGTCATTTACCGACACATTTAGGACGGACGAACAGCCTGACCACGAACCGAGGATCCGCTTCCGACACGTCTTGGTGGCCTATCCTAATTAGTGCATGGGATTCAGCGGCAAAGCAAAGGAAATGCAAGAAAGGAAGGCGCTCCCACAGAAAGAAAGCCCCTTGGGTTGTTATTTTTTCCCGGCCGGCTGGCCGACTGACTTACCGAGAAAGTACCAGGCGAGAAAGCGCAGCGATATCATCCTCTTGCGAGGCAAATGGAAGAGGTAGACGGTGTCGATGACTTGGTCTTTCAGCACCTGCAAAGAAGCCACCAGCCCTCGTCGACTCTGAAAGCGCAATTGCAGCGAGAGGAGCGAGTGAGCGAGCGAGAGCTTACCGATAAATTGATCACTCGGAAGTCCTTCTGGAGGCCGTGGCCGACGAAGCGGACCCCCGTGTCGATGAGGAAGCGCAGCTTGAGGTAGGTGGACTTGAGAGTGGTCAAATGCTTGGAGGAGATCTTGGCATCCAGGTCGCCCGGTTTGATGCCCGAGTACTGAGTCAAGTAGTCCACCACCTGCACCACAACACAATCCAGTATTCCAAGTCAAGTCAAGTCAAGTCAAGTCAAGTCAAGTCAAGTCAAGTCAAGTTTATTTGTATAGCCCTAAATCACAAACAGTCTCAAAGGGCTTCACATAGACAAAAATTGACAATTATTCTCAAAGCATCCCCTGATCTTAAGCTCCCAAAAGGGCAAGGAAAAACTCAAAAACCCCTACCAGGGGAAAATGAGAAACCTTGAGAAGGGACCACAGATGGAAGGATCCCCCTTTCAGGATTACAAATCCACCGTGTCCATCCATTTGGACCACCCGCCCGCCCTTTATTGTCCACTCGGGCTCTCCGTCGTGTCCCAGACTGCTATATACGAGCACAACCAAAGCCAGAGGGCGTGTGCAACGACAACTGAGTGGGTAAGCCGTCGGAAAAGCGGCAGCTCGATCACCTGCTCCTGCGTGGAGATGTAGTCGTCGATGAAGGGCACGCCCTCGTTGGGCCCCTGGCCCCGCACACACGTGATCCTGGCCACCGACATCTGACTGGGCTTGATGGTGGACTTGGTGCCGTCGCTGCGCAGCTCGGCCTCTTCCTGCGTGCGCACGTCACCGCGTCTCGCGCTGGCTGGGCTTTGCAGCAACGGGTGGGCGGGCGGTTCGGGAGGCCAAAGCCGCTCACCTGGTTGAGCGTCACAAACTCTGCGTCCAGCCCCACCAGGTCGCCCGCCTGCGGCATTTCGCTGACCATCAGCGGAATGAAGGTGGCGTGAGTCTTCCTCTGCTTGCGAGCCAGCGAGGCCTCCGTCAGCAGGACGCTGGCGTCGATGGGCTTTTGAACTGAGGGCGCAAAGCAGCGCGGGCAAAGCGCCGCTGTCAAGCCTTCGCCGGCCCCCAAGCCTTCGCCGGCTGCCGCCACCTTGCGCACAAAGCCAAACTCACTGCGAAGATCATATTTGGCGTGGTAGTTCCTCTTGGCGTAATAGAGGACGGCGGGCACTTTCCAGCTCACGTCGAACTGGGCGGCTTCACTCTGCCATGAACAGACAGGAGTGGCTCGACTGGCTGGCTCTTTACCGGTCGGTCAACAACCTGGACCAGCCAGCAGGAGTTTGTTCACAGGCGACGTATTCACCTTGTCGATGGGCTCGATGAGGAAATCGTTGAAAAGGTACCACTGCTGGTGCGTGACTCCCTGAAAGAAAAGACGGCCCAAAGTGGAAGCAAAAAGGCAAAGAGCCCCCACGCGCACGGGCTCGACTCCACCGACCTCTTTTCTCTGGTGGTAGGTTTCTCCCACTTTGATGTGCGCCACCAAGTTGCCGCCCGTGCGAGCGTCCAGGACATGGGGCACGGTCACCACCAGGTCGTAGAGGGACGCACCATCCGCCTCCTCGCCCGCCTCCTCGCCCGCGCTCAGCTAGTTGCCGTGACAACGCCGCCGTGAGCAAAAGGAGCCAAAAGGGCAGGGCAGGGCAGGGCAGGGCCGGGCCGGGCCGGGCCGGGCTAGGCCAGGTTGTTTGCGGCTCACCTCGTCTCCTCCTGGCCAATTGCTGACCTGCAGCCCTTGGCTTTTGCTGATGGACATCTTCAACGTGAGCGGGATCCACGTGTGTCTCAGGTCCTCCGAGCGGGCGAAGCCCCCCACGCTGCTGGCGACGTCTTCCTCGCCGCTGAAAAAAAAGCAGTCGGTCAGATCCGAGGCTCCGCGCGCACAGACGGACGACAGGTGTGGCTCTTACTCCAGGCACCACTCGCTGGGCATGGGCGGGGCTTCTGCAAGCACGGCGGGCCCCGACTCCACTTTTGGCCGCGCTTTCAGGAAGGCGTACTGCGCAGAGAAGCGCAAGCAAAGCGTCCGACGTCCGAGCTATTCTCAAACAAACCCGAGTCTCCCATTACGAGATTTTCCCAAATCAGAGGCTAGTCCCACTTTGGCCTTTCCGAGCAACTCTGGACATGAGTTTTTGGGGGGAGTGGTCCTAATTTTTTCCTCCAGCATGTCACGTTTCAGAGCAAGAGCACATAATAATGGGGTCGTGGTCACATTTTGTAATGGTTTGATGATTAAGGCGAGGGTTGGGCAACAGGCGCATGTGCTTTTCCTCTGAGGAGTGTGACAAAGTGCCAATACAATGTGAGCCTACATGGGTGACATTGTGAACACGTTTCTTAAGTAGCAAGGCTGGCAGTTGCACGCGGGTCGCTGTCGCCACACTCTGGACGACGGCCCATCGCTGGACGACGGCCCATCGCTGGGCCCATCGCTGGGCGACGGCCCATCGCTGGGCCCATCGCTGGGCGACGGCCCATCGCTGGGCCCATCGCTGGGCGACGGCCCATCGCTGGGCCCATCGCTGGGCGACGGCCCATCGCTGGGCCCATCGCTGGGCGCATCGCTGGACGACGGCCCATCGCTGGGCCCATCGCTGGACGACGGCCCATCGCTGGGCCCATCGCTGGACGACGGCCCATCGCTGGGCCCATCGCTGGACGACGGCCCATCGCTGGGCCCATCGCTGGACGACGGCCCATCGCTGGGCCCATCGCTGGACGACGGCCCATCGCTGGGCCTATCGCTGGACTACGGCCAGACAATTTAGGCTCCAAAGATAAAATTACCTCTGCCTGGACCTTCCAGAATTCCGCCTCTTTAGCACTGTTCACCTCACAGTTTATCACCAAAACATCGGGCAGACATCGAATGTTGCGTGTCTGAACCTGCGCACGTGCACACACACGCAGACGCACGCGAGTCAGTGCGAGAGCATCAGCACGGCACCCTCCCTCCCTCCCTAGCGACTCACCGTGGGCTGATACTTGTCACAGTTTTCACACCACGCCTGCGTGCTCTGCTCTAGACAGATGCTCTTCTTCAGGATCTCGGCAAAGTCGTACTCCTTTACGGTTTTCTCTGGTGAGCAAAATGAGTGAACAATTGGTCTTGTTCAAACAAAAAGAAAGAGCATAACACATGTGACTGAAGCAAAACATAATGACTTTGGACATAACACTAAGCCAGGTGGCAAACCGGCATAACAAAACTGGCACGGGTGCGGCGGGAACCCCGAAACCATTGCATCGAGAGCAATATTTACTGGCGGCGGCGGCGGCAGCGGCACATCAGGAGGAGCAGCACCGTGCCCAAGTCCCGACACACGTATCTGTTGCCCCCGTGCTCTTCTACATTCTATTAGGGTAGGCAGGTAACGCAGCCCTGCTCAAAGTGTGCCCAGTGCCCGACTTTGCTTTCATTTACAAAAGTGCCCGGCGGCGACGGTGCTCACCTTGAGGGTTGTGCTCGGGGTAGCGCATGGTGAAGAGCAAGGTGAGGGAGGAGCGTACGGTCTCTTTGCCGCAGCGACACAGACTGCTGTTCTCCACCTCGCAGCCAAACAGCTTGCCGACGGCCGACTCGCCGGATGAGCCCGGGCAGCTGCAAACACAACATTGCGTCGGCCCGGGATGCCATTGACCCGGCCGACTTTCTACCGCGGACAGACGGGACGAGACCGGAATAGAGGTGTCGAAAATGAAATTTGGCGATTATTTGGAGTAGTGGTTGCCCGTTGAGGCCATGGATTTAAGAGCTGCAGAAATCATTTCCGATCAACCTTTCTCATTCATCGTGGCTGAGCTAATGAAGGAAGGCGCTGAATGGGCACAACCGCAAATAAAGAACAGAGCCAAATGCACAGCAGTGGAGAACTGGCAGCATTTCACATTGCTGCTGTCGCTGAGAGTTTGGAGTAGATGCTGGTCTCTTTCCGTGGCAAAGAAAGACTTTACCCGCTTTGAGCCTCTAACCTGCTGCTGCTGCCGCCGCCACCGCCGCTGGCGCCACCGGCTCCCCTGTACGCCTGTGGCCCCTCCTGCTCTTGAGTCTCCTGGTGCAGTTGCGTGAGAATGAAGCGGTTCCAGCTCTGGATCAGGCGTCCCAGTCTGGCCTTGCCCGTTTGCTCGTCAGAGTCTGCCAGGATCAGGCCCAGTGCGGATGCTTCGGGGATGGTGCGGAATGCCCGCAGGAAATTGCTTGCCTTGAGGAGAGAAGAGAGGAGACAGTGGTTGCCAGCGGTTGCCAGCGGTTGCCAACGGTTGCCAACGGTTGCCAACGGTTGCCAGCAGTTGCCTGCCGTCCTCTCGGACGGAGAACATTTTTCAAGATTCAAGAATTTTTATTTGCCATGTTTGAGCGTGCCAAACAAGGAATTTGACTTCGGTACATCACAGCCTCTGTTCAACAATTAGGTGACTAACACTCAGGACATGTGAAAAATGACAAATGTTCTCAAATACCCCCTGATCTTCAACTCCCAGGAGGGCAAGGAAAAACTCAAAACTCCAACTAGGGGAAATGAGAAACCTTTTGTCTCGACTTTCCCCGTAACTCGTTGATTCAAGCACTATATAACACGTCGGTCGGTAAAATTGATGGCAATCCGGGACGGCCTCCCACGCATTTGGAAAAACGAAAGCCACGAGCGATCAATTGTGGAATACCAGAACAAGTCGAGCTTTTTGCCCTCAGGCTGGGGCGGCATGTTTTGCCAGCCTCGCTGCGGCTTCAGCCCGCTGCGTGCCGATCGAGGTTCCCGTCGCACGATTGCCTTGGGGAATACGCCGCGCGTCGTCGTTTGACGACACGGCAGTCATCTCAGAGCCCGTTTTGGGTCGGGAGCCGACCCGAACTCCAACCCTCGGCGGCGCAAGGGACGGCGGCGGCGACTGGACTGACCTGACAGGGATCTCCTCGCGACAAGTCCAACATGTGGAAGAGGAAGCCGAGCTCGCAGGCCAAACAAAACTCCTTCTGACACAAATGATTCTGCACCAGACAGCGAATGGGCTCCAGAAAATACAAAACCTGCAGTGGGCAAGACAAACAATCAAAGGTTGATGCTTTCAAAAGGAAACAAGGCCCAGCCACCTCTCTCTCTTTCTCTCTCTCTCTCTCTCTCTCTCTCTCGCTCTCTCTCGCTCACCTGGATCATGCAGTTGCAGTAGGCGTTAGGGATGTGAGGCTCCAGACCAGCAAACAGGGTTTTGTTGTAATGCTTGAAGTCAAAGTCCTCCAGTCCCAGCTTGGAGTATTTAATGGTCACCTAGCCGGGCACGACAACGCGTGAACCCCGAGCCACGCATTGGGCTCAGCATGCACGGAGGGAGGGAGGGAGGGAGGGAGGGAGGGAGGGAGGGAGGGAGGGAGGGAGGGAGGGAGGGAGGGAGGACGGACCCTTCCCACCTTTCGATATTTTTTGGGCACCATGTAGAGATGTGGCTCTTGGTCACGCCCGATGGGCGACTCCGGGACCTGGCTGTAACTGTCGTAATCCTGCTCGGTGTCTTTCATTTTGTAAGGAACCTGAAGAAGGGAAAGCGCAAAGGGTGAGCGCCACACACAAAAAAAAACAAAAAAACACAGCCGTCAACATGCCTGGTTCCGGGGACGAGCGCGAGGGTTGGCCGCGTAGCCGATGAATCCCACCGTCTTCATGGTGCGCAGGATTTCCGAGTCCACGGGAGGCGCTCGTCTACAAGAGCGAGCGAGCGAGCGAGCGAGCGAGAGAGAGAGAGAGAGAGAGAGAGAGAGAGAGAGAGAGAGAGAGAGAGAGAGAGAGAGAGAGAGAGAGAGAGAGAGAGAGAGAGAGAGAGAGAGAGAGAGAGAGAGCGCGAGAGAGAGCGAGCGCGAGAGAGAGAGAGAGAGAGAGAGAGAGAGAGAGAGAGAGCGCGAGAGAGCGCGAGAGAGAGCGAGAGAGAGAGAGAGAGAGAGAGAGAGAGAGAGAGAGAGAGAGAGAGAGAGAGAGAGAGAGAGAGAGAGAGAGAGAGAGATACCTTTACAGATATCTGTAGGCTGCTGTCGCCAATTTGACACGACAGCAGAAAACATTGGCGACAGAATCAAATCCGAACGACAAGCTCGGCTGTGCGGTTTCTTTTTGGCGCAATGGACTGACATACTGTATTCTTTCCCCGGGTTGCACGACAGGCAGGCCTTCTGTCATTGTGCGTTTTTTGTGGGCGTATTTGATGCCAAAGCGGCAACCACACTTCCCTAAAAAGGAAGGAGAAGCAAAGAAACAAAGCAAAAAAATAACACTGCCTGCCACCACGAGACGGACGCTGTGCGGATTGCAAAGCGGGAAATGCCACGAGCATGCTCGGAGTAAGATTGCGTTGTACTTGATCGCGGAGCCCCGCCCAGCCGAACCCAAGACAGTTTTGATCGGAAGAAAGCCGCGAGCTGACCGAGCGAGCCGTGGCATTAGTGCAAAGCCACGTGCTGGCAAATGGAATCCCCTCGCCAAGCGTCACAGCAATCCGTTGACTTACTCAAATGGGGCCAAGCTCCTTTGAGGCACTTGCCATCTGCCCAAATTTGCCAAAGCTGACAATTGCAAAACTCTGTTGCGCTAGTTGTCCACTTTCTAATACGGGAGGGAAGAGAAGGCGGGCGGGCGGGCGGGCGGCAACAGGCGGCGCTCAGCATTCAAACGCTTACGCTACCTGGGTCTGGGCGCGGCCAGCGCGGCGGGCCAGTCCGACAAGAGCGGCTCGGTGCCGGTGAGTGTCATGGGGATGAGTGAAAGGGGTAGCAGGTCGTGGTTCCACTCCAGCTGAGGCAGCGTGTCCACCAGGCAGGGCAGAGCAAAGTCCGTCTCCCGGGAGTAGTCGTTGAAGGACACGTCGGGAGCGTCCGACCACAGGTGTACGCATCCTCCCGAGTCCCCGAAGGCTAACGCTCGCTTGCCGGACGACACGTCAAAACTCATCAGCAGCTGGCCCACCGTGTTGACGTGGAAGATGTCCGCCACGTTGGCCAGCCCGGTGGGCTCGCAGAATTGGCACTGACCTGCGAGGGAAGAAGAGTCAGTCATCGTGCTGCTGCCGTGCGTGTACACTAACATCTCAACCATGAGCTGCTGCTGCTGCTGCTGCTGCTGCTGCTGCTGCTGCTGCTGCTGCTGCTGCTGCTGCTGCTGCTGCAGCTGCTGCTGCTGCTGCGCGTGTACGCTAACATCTCAAACATGTGCTGCTGCTGCACGCTAAAGCGGGAGCCTACATACCTGTCTGCGAGATGATGGCCAAGCGAGACGTGTACGTCGGGATGAAGCGCAGGAAGAGCGGGTCCACGTGCACTTGAAGCGGCGTGACGGCTCGCATCATGCGCAGGTCGTACACCATGAGGAAGCGGTCGCAAGCCAGGCCGCTCAGTCCGCGGCTGGAGAAGCCGCAGGCAGCCAACAGGTTGCCGTGCACGTCAAAGTCCGACAGGCTGCCCGAGAAGGCGTCAAAGCGGTGCTCCGTCTTGAACGTGCGTGGGTCCCGAAGCGTCACCTGGGTCCAAGAGAGGTGCCGCGTGAGCGTACGGGCCGGACCTCCCATCTTGCTGGAGCCTCCTTCCTTACCTTGCCCGAGGTGTGGCCGCAGAAGAAGAAGCGACTGCTTTGGCGCACGATTGCCACTCCGGGGACCTCCACGGTGAACTTTTTCCGCACATCGACCGTACCGTCAGCTCGGGCCGGTCACGCCGCATCGTGCCATCGGGAACTCTCACCTTTTGCGTTTCCTGAACCGTATTCAAGTCCAGCTCAGCCACGTAGTTTTGCAGGCCACCCATCAGCAAAGTGTTGTTGTCGGTCATCAGGAGGCTGTGCATATCGGCGCCTTCCTCCATCCTAGAATGACAGTCGCGTCATCGAGACAAGAATGGCCACACCGAGTCTGTCGTCAAATTTCAACTCTCCGTACGGATAATCAAACATGACGAGGCCGCCGCGAGTGTAGCACTTGAGGTTACACTTTGAGAGGAACAGCACGCCCGTTTCCAGACTCTGGATGTGCCGAATGTCGTCGGTGGCGTGAACTTGAAAAGAAGAGTAGCGGCCCATCGTAGAGCCAAAGAATGACGTAGCGTGACCCTGGAAGCAGAGAGGAAAAGACATGAGATGTGGAGTCAAAGAAAAGAAGAAGGAGGATCCCCGCTCACTCTGTGGTTTCCCATCCACAGCATTTCTTCCTGCGCGTCAAAATGCGTGGCTGTCACGGGGACGCCAACTTCGGAGACTACACTGTGCAGCTCCGAAAACATGCCCTCCGTCACGTGCACGGCTTCGGGGCCTGTCACGGTCAGACCGTCCGCGTCCATCTCCACACCCTGCAGGAGGTTGGGGTTGATGTGGGCATCCAAGGAGGGTTCCATCACCGCATCCAATGTCCCGTGAAGGCGCGGAGAGTAGTCCCGCATCCCAGTGTCCAGAGCCTCATAGTTCATGCTGGCTTCGGCTAGATCAACCTGCGATGAAAACCCGCCAATGACATACGACGACAGCCACGTTTATTCTAAAATAATAATAATAATAATAATAATAATAATAATAATAATAATAATAATAATAACAGTAGTAGTAGTAGTGTGTGTGTGTGTGTGTGTGTGTGTGTGTGTGTGTGTGCGTGCGCGCGGGCGCACGTGTGTGTTAGCCTTGGCCGATTTGACAGAGACAACCTCTCTCCGCCGGGTAGCGGCTAACAGTTAGCTAGCTAACAAGATAGAACATCATCAAGACTTGCAAATGCCGACAATTTACGAGCCAATCACTATTTCCTAAGCAAGAAACAACTGACACCGATCCGGTGCACAACAGTAACGGCTGCAACTAATGTGCAGAAAACGTGTGAGCAACAGCTTTTTTCTCAGGGTTAGCTTGTGGCTAACAACAAACAGCGAACGTACCTAACGCAGCAGCCAGTTAGCTCAGTTGAAAAGAAAAAAACAAAAAAAAAAAACAAGGCATCTTTATTAATATAGCGCTTTCACTACGGCTTTCGACGTAACAGCGCGCTTTAGAAAAACATAAAATAACAATATTAACTACTAATATTAACTAGTCAGTATGGAACCAGAAGTCTTCTTGCCGACCTGAGTTTGGAGTTCGATTTGGCGCCCACATGTCCAGCTGAAGTCACAACAAAGGGAAAAACAACAGCACGCGCAAGGACCCGATACGGGACCGGAGCAGTGGTGATGCGTTCAAAAGCTCATCCAGAGCGCTGTTCCGAACAGCAACAGCAGCAGCAGCAGCAGCAGCAGCTGCAGCAGCGGGCGGGCTTCGGCGATGCGTTCAAGAGCACATCCAGAGCTCTGTTCCAAAGAGCACAAACTCCTATCTAATAGAAGTTTGTTTCACACATTTTCTAAACAAATATTACATTTTGCTGCGACCTTTTAAAACGTGTGGAAATATCTTTAATATATGAAGTGTTTTTTTTGTACAGCATTCTCGGAATTTCCTGAAAAACAAGCCGGATCCCCCCCCCCCCTCTCCCTTCTAAAATTGCAGAAATGGGAAGAATGTGCCGAAGAACCATTTCCATAACGTTTTTACACCCCCTCGCAAAAGGCACATGTTGGATTTTTTACAAATTTAAATAGTTAAATCAATTGTTACGTTGTTTTTGTTCAAATCAAATCACGGCAGTAACTGCAGTGTGGATACACCTCTTTCCTTTCCATGCTGTAGTCTGATTATAATTTTCCTTTTAGTTGAGTGATATTTTTTTAATATTGCACTAATGTAACAAATCAAGACAGTTATCAAGTTACGAACGCCTGCTGAGGGAATCCCTCACAGGGATGCCTATGCATCACGCAGGGAAATCCCTGCACTGACTCATCCTCGTTGTTATAAATCAACGCAGCAGCGCTCATCATACCAAACACTCTGAGTGAGGAGCGGGCCTTAGCAGACATCGGCATAAAAAAATAAATAAATAAAAAAAATTAAGAAAAAGCAAAATCGACCAAGATGTCAGTTTACGCGCCTCTTTTTTTGCTGTTGGCCGCTTGTGCCTGTTGGTGCGCGCCTACCGCTCCGAAGAAAGATCCCTGCGCGGAGGTCAAGAGCAACTCTCTGCTACTAAACCAGCTCGCAAAAAACGCACTCATACAGGTAAGGAGATGCTCGCTCGCTCGTCTTTAATACGCGCATGCCGACGGACGGACGGAGAAGTGCAGTTGTCAGTTGTCAAAAGAAAGCCAGCCTGTTTTGAACACTGCTTTGTCACTGTCTGGCAATAAACAGATTGTGTTTTTCAGGCGCGGAACGGATCGACCGATAACGCCAATTTCACATTCGCTGCGGACTGGATGGAGGCCAAGGATAAATGTGATCCTGAGACATTGCGCCACAGCCCCACTGTAAGTAAGCAAGCAAGCAAGCAAGCAAGCAAGCAAGCAAGCAAGCAAGCAAGCAAGCAAGCAAGCAAGCAAGCAAGCAAGCAAGCAACGATACTCACCGTGGCATGATTGCACTTGCATATAAAGTAAGAAGGACTTTTTGCTCCCTCCGTTATTTTGCTGCACTTCACTTCCAACAGCCGTGCGCCAAAAAGATCCTCAAGGTGCTGAGCAGTTACGTGACGGCGCTGGACAAAGTGGCCAGGTTCGCAAGTTGTTCAGAGTCCGTTTCTCGCGTGAAGCTGACGTCGGAGGCTTTGCGCGAAAGCGTGAGCGCGTGCGTCCAGCTCAACAATGTGAGTGGCCTCCAGAAGCATTTCGCCGGCCGGTGCAAGTCAGAGTGATCAGAGAGGTACATGTTTGCAGGACGTCCGCAAAGAGGTGGAAGAGCCTCGTCCTCGTCCTGATGATGTCGCGTGGCAAGAGGAACATCTGTGCTACTACACCCTGGAGCGACTCTTTTCCTTTTCCCTTCTCACGGCCCGAGTGTTTGCCGTGGGCCATCCGGCCGCTCACTCGCAAGGCTCGGCTCACGTGTGCAAGTAGAGAAGAAGGAACGGCATGCACCGGCCCGCCCGGTCACATGGTGCCTCTTCATCGCCAAAGTCGTCTGTTTCTTCATACTATATTTATTGTATTTATGACTATTTATTGTTTTGTATGATCCCTACTCAGCGTCTGATAAAGAAAAGTGTGCCTTAAATTGGCGGGTGCTGCATGTGTGTTCTCCGAGTCATTCGTCCCCCAGCGCAACCACCGCCCGGCCCGGCCCGGCCCGCCTTGACTTTTTGTTAACCACACTGTCCAACTCTAATTGTCCGTCCGTCCGCCAGTCCGTCCCTTTTCTTAAATCGGGGCGACAGAAAACAGAACGCGGACTGCGCTTAAGTCGCGAAGCCCGTCCTTTGTTCAAAGACAGAGAGTGAGAGTATAGCGAGCTGAGCCGAGCCGAGCCGAGCCGAGGTGTTTCCCCCCAAATCTTTCTGCCGTTCCGAAGCCATGCACAGCTAATTGGTGGCACGCGCGTCGCAGATTGGAGTTCCCTCACCCGCCGATGATGCATCGCTCATTCGCTCACATTTCTAAGCAAAATGTGGTATATGGTTTTTGCTGCTTCGGTGATCGGTGGCTGTTTCCCGACGAATGAGCACTTCAGGGACCCACGGCTGATTGGGAAAAGATTTTATTCAACCGATGTCAGAGTGAAGTCTTTCCAAAAGTTGAGTGGCCCAAGGCATCGATGTAAAAAAGCCCCCCCCCCCCCCCCCCCCCCCCCCAAAAGGGGGAGCGAGCGAGAGCGAGCGAACCCGCGCTAGAGCGAGCCCTGGAACCCACGAACGACCCCCGCTGGCACAAGAGCCCCCCCCCTCTTGTCAGGCCCGTAACTTTTATACCTGACAAGAAGCTGATGTCACGGCTTTGGGTAACAGCTGTAGTTTTCAATCTACTAGTTTACTTCAGTCCTAAAAAGGAGATCTTGACCAGCGCTGTTGGTGATGGACGACAACAGCCACTTTACCTTATTATAGGATTGCACACATTGCTGCAACTGAATTCTCCCTGGTCACGGACAACTGGTCCTTCCATCTTCTACTAAGTACTTATACATTACTGAAACTAAAGCTTCTCTGTACAGCAAATATAGTTTGATAGTCTTACTACTACTAGTGGATCATCTAGTGCAACATACAGATACGCATAAAGTTCAAAATTCACTTCAAAACAATGGGGGAAGGTTTCTTGTTTTTTCTGCTTTTGTTTTGTTTTTTTGTTGTTGTTTTTTAAGAGGAAGCGGGAGCGCCCGCCGGTCGGCCGGGCTCAGTGCCAAGAAGACGTATTGCCGCTCGACGAGGAAGTTTGACTTCATTCAAACGCCGATTATGTCCTCCTTGTCGTCAGGGAACATCACAACAAAAACAAAAGGCTCGAGCGGGATTTTGAACAACTTTTTGCCCGACAGCGCAAAGAATGATTCCATCCATCTGAACGGGGGGAGCCCCTGATCCCAGGTCACACATGATTGATTGATTGTTGACTGATTGGTTAACTGATTGATTGATCGATCGGTTGATTGATCGGTTGATTGATCGATCGATCGATCGATTGATTGATTGATATGATTTGCATCAGGCTTACCTTCATCAGCTTTGTGTCTGCCCTGCAAAAACACCGCGAGTTGCTAGCAAACTCAGGTGCGAACACTACATGAAAAGAAATGGACAATACGTATGTACATGCCGAAAGAAACAAATCAAATGTCAGGCAGTCCGAACAAGGACCGCAGGTGTCCGTGCTTGGCCGGGTTGTGCAAACGCAATCACATCGAACGCGCGTGAAGGAGGATGGGGTGTTGTTTGCCGAGTGCGTAGCCTCCCAGCAGCATGCGTGGAATAAACGAGGAAGTGACGTCATTGTAGCCACGCTACAAAAACTACTCCAAAGTTTTTGACACACCGAGGAAATGAACGCTGACTCGGGCAAGCATTTTTGGGGCTTTTCAGTTGCTGATAACAGGGCCGACCGGCCCTACTGTTAGGCGATTTCGGAAGCCGCCTCGTCAGGTGAAAGATTTCGCCCCGGCCGGCAAGCATTTTTTGCCGCCCACTCCAGCGCTCTCTCTCACTCCCCCACCCAAAGACGGAAAACAATAAGACTGGGGGCGGGGGAAGGGGCGTTTTTGGAGGTTGCCTCGGGCGACAAATACCCTGCCTGGCTGATGATGTCACAGATTATTATTATTATTTTGTGGTTGGTTTTCACCCTGGTACTACAAGTTCGGGAGTCGCGGGAGAGACTGTGCTGGGGATGCTTTGCTACTTTTCGGCAGTGTACGGGGGATAATAAAGCATGTGCGGAAAAAACACACACACAAAAAAAACAAGAGCGTGGACCTGGCTGGTTGAAGGCAGGATCTACACGCATAGAAAAAGATCTTCATTTTCTCCATACATGCTACTGGGATTCCACACAATCGGCAAGCAACATATAGCATCCGATTCCCACCTCATTTTGACGTTTTGTTTGTTTGTTTGTTTGTTTGTTTGTTTGTTTGTTTGTTTGTTTAAGTCTTCTCGAGCAAACAGTCATTTTCCCACGTCGGAAGGAAGGAACGCGTCGCGGAGAAGAAACCTGAAAAATGTCGAGCTCGGGCTTTCTTTTTTGCGTGCCCAACGTTCTTGTGGCTTTTTACGAACAACAGCGACATCTGTTGGCAAAAAGAAACCAATGCAGACGATTCATGCGCTTGCCTCTGACAAATCCATCGAACGTCCGCAACTCCACATCCATGTTGTGGAAGCAATGCAGCCGAGAGAATTGCCACAAAATGAATCAAATAGACAACTACTACTAATATGAATAATAATAATGCACCCGATTTATATAGCGTTTTTCTGGTCACGCAAAGACGCTTTAGAGTGGATACAATATTCATGCACTCACACGTTTCCACTCGTGGTGGTGGTGGTGGTGGTGGTGGTGGTAAAGATTGTAAATAGCCACAACTGCCCTGGGGCAGGTTGACGGAAGCGAGGCTGCTAGTGTGACCCTCCGAAGCGTCATCGGTACCCTTTTCAGTTTGGTCAAGTTTGTCGCATGGGAGCCGAGGGAGGGAGCTTCCGCGTCCTTTCAAAAGTTTCCATGATGAGGCGAGACAAACTACATGGTCGGAAGTCATTGTTTTGGGATAGCTTTGATTGTGGCTGTTTTCCACATGGCCTACGCTAAAGGGCAACTGTTTGCACATCGCTCAACGGAATAGGAAGACGTCACATCGTCACAACAAGGGCTCCAATGTGATTTACGGAGAGACAACTTATTCCGCACTGCATGGCCGGCTCCCAATTTGGGGAGTAACAACGTCCGCAATCACGCTGTAGTCATCTTAATCCTAACCAAGTCTGAAAGCCCAACGAGGTGCACGCACTCGCGCGCAATGTCTTCGGCGATGACAGCAAATGTGCGCTCATGGCACGGTACAGGTGCCCTCCAAAGCTCGATGCAGTTTCTCGAACCCCGCCCCGCCCCGCCCCACCGCTCGGTGTGGTGCCGTACATGCACGTCAACACGCCTTAAGCTTCTTAGACGCTCGCTAATGAAAGTGGGCGCACATTGTGCGGGGGGACAGATGGCTCCTGTCTTGATTAAGTTCTCATTTTGCCGCTTGCAGAAGCTGGCGGGCTTCATCCCCGAGGGGACTAGCTCGTGTGTGAAACGGCGCCTTGCCGCTTGACTTTTCGGATTATTTTCCCTCCTTTTGTCTTGATGCAGCCCCAGCCAGGCGCCGCACGCGCGCACGTCTGCCTTTTGGCCGGAAAGGAAGGGGCCTTGCGACGGGATCGCTTTCACTGAAGCAAGCCGGAGAAGTAGCGCGCCGCACGTTTTGTTCCCGAGGAGCTGGGGGAAAAGTGAGTCAAAGGCCACTTTTGGTCACAAACGGGAAGAAGACGTGTCATTGAATGTCGCCTTCATCTTTTGTGGACGTTACAATGCATCGTTTGTCGTCTCCTGCTTCCAAAGCCAAAGTGTGTGTGTGTGCGTGTGCGCGTGCGCGTGTGTGCGCGAGACAAATGCACGTGCGCAGGCCGGAGAGAGGCAGGCGCATGCCAGCGATGCGCGTCGCACTGAGCTCCGGGATTGACAATCATTGCCATTGCGCAATAGACACGCAACCATATTGGGCGCTCAAATCGGACGCTTCGAGAAGCCTTCTTGTGCATGCTCACAGCATTTGTTATGTCCCTTTTGTGTGTGCAGGCGAGATGAGCTCGGCATTGGTTTTGGCAAGGCCACTCCGTTGGGGTCTTCTCCTCTTTTGTGTGGCGAGCTTGTGCGGTCGGCGAGGGTCTGCCGCTGTTGCTCCTGCTGGTCCTGCTGCTCCTGCTGTTGGCAACCAAAGCTCTCGAGGCGAGGCGGGTACGTGACAGAGCCGAGCAAAAGCCGGCCCCTGGGGCTCATTCGGCCTACCGGCCGGCCAGCCGTCACCTGGCTGGCTGCACAGGGGGCTGCCTGCCTGCCTGCCTGCATGCGCGCAATTCCCTCGGCTTCATCGCGCTGCCTGCCAACCGACGACGGCGCTTGACGACAGGCAGGCAACTCATATTTTAGACATACAACATAAAACGTTTCGCGTGAAGCATTGCTTAACTATAATGACGACACACAATGAAAATAAATACTGACCACTTTGGCCTGGTCCAAACAATAGCAGTCTTCGACAAATTCTCCAGTCAAAACGGGAATTAGAAAGTTTCCATGAACGTACAAAGTCATTGGACAAACCAAAGTTACTTGCAAGTTGCAACGATGCCCCGCGCTTGCGGCACTGCTACTTAGGAGAAGTGCGTATACATTCCCGCATCAAGTTAACAATGATGTTGCGGCACTCGACCTTCGGTTGAACATTTCAATCTAAAACACAGTATTTGAGAATAAAAGAAGATAAAGTCAGCAGCCGTTAGAGTCAGTAAGATGGATACGCTCGCAAGCATGCATCTTCCGATGCCCCTCATCCACACGGTAGCGCTGTAGCTTCGACAAGGCCTTTATTTGCACGAGCACGTCGGAACCTTTATCGAGAAAGACCGCACGGAAATGCCACACGATCGAACAACCAGAAAATGACGTTGCGCTTTCCTGTCGCAAGGCTCATGGAAGGAGAGGACCGGGACTTGCCAAGTGGTGGCGGCTCATCGTTGCTGCAACAAGAACAAAATCGAAGAACGCTCCCAGACGGTCAAGTGTTCCTGTTTCCAAGGACATGTTGCCGGAACAACAAGAGCACAGCCCTCTTGTGTTGAAGGTCATTCTGCTCATCTTGCTACCATTCAAGTTGTTTTTTTTAACATTATGATGATCAAATCTTTTCTGATTTCACAATGGGTTATCACTATGAGCAGTTTCTTCCTCCCACTTCCAGCACCTCAACTACAACTTCGCCAAAAGTATTGTCCAGTCACACGTTTTTGCCCGCTATATTGTTTCCGTGGCCACTCCGCTGCCACAGAAGCCAAACGCCAAAGACCGGAGAACTCGTACAAACGTAGCAGACGGATGGCTGGACGGACGGATCCTAAGAAAAGACATGTCTTTCTGCTATGTCCTGATTAAAAAAAAAAGACATGTCTTTCCGTCTGTGTCCGTTCCCCCCCCCCCCCCGCAGCCTTCATCGTGCGTCAGAAACGGTGGTGTCAGATGAAGCCGTGCGCCCAAGGGGAAGAGTGCCGAGTACTTACTGACCTGAGCGGCTGGTCTTGCATCTCTGGGAACAAGGTGAAAACCACCAAGGTGAGGAGAAGGCCTCGTCGTCCCCACCGCCAAACGCAATGGCAGTCCAGCCGTCGGCTTTTGTCACGTCGGTGTCTGGCTGCGAGGATTGCCGGCGTTTTGTTTTTAGGTGGCACGCTAGCTGCTTGGTCCAATCGCAGCAAAGCCATACCGCTCCAGTATTGCCTGCGTTTTGTTTTCAGGTGGCACGGTAGCCGCCTCGTCCAATCGCAGCAAAGCCATCCGACCGGAGTAACTCTGGACCCCGAGGCCACAAAGAACACACTGGGTGGATGAAACGCCAGCCAGTCAAATGGAGTCAGTCAAATTCAGTGGTGCGGACAGTGGGTGACTCAAATCGGCCACAACAATGGAACAACGCACTTGATTTTGGAGTCGGCCTAAAGCGGCTGCAGTTGCTCCAGCTGCTCGCTCGCCCGTCACGCTGATTCTGGGCTCCCACTACATTTTACACTTCACTATTTGTGTTTGTTTTCCCATCTTCAAGTGGGCCGGCCAGCTTCAGCTTACTTACCACTGTCTTTGACCTAGTTTAAGTATGACATCTATGTATGCAGTTTGTTGACTGACTGCCCGCTATAGCCTTATGCAATTCAAAAAGGTGCAGAACATTGTAAGCTGTATCGGCCGGCTCACTTTGTGATTGCCCTGTTAAATCAGAAAAACAAAACAAAACAAAAAATCGTCTGAGCAACAAGGCAAGGCCCCAAAAGGGCATAATGGATTAAAAAAAAAAAAAAAACACAACTTTTGGGTGTGTGGAGTTTGTAATTGACATTCAAATATTTTGCGAGAAACTGATAAAGGTTGTTTCCTTGAAACTTTTGAGTTTGCCCAACTTTTTTATTATAATTTTGACCAGTATGCCTAATATGAGTGTTAAAAAATGAAGAGAGAGCAACGGCAAACTGACACCCTATTGCTGTGAACGACGGGATGTAGAACGCCGAGCGGTAAACTGCAGGAGAGAGACAAAATGGGACAAGAGCTGAGAACCACATTAGCCACCATCAAGACTGAGCATTAAAGAGAGCACAGGGACAAATCATATGCTGGATTATCATTCAAATGATTTACAAGTATGAACTCTGCCTGTAGCATACCTTCGTACCTCTCGAGCAACGCGCAGCGGAGGCATGTACTTTACGTAACACGTCCAGCTCTCTGATTGGTTTACCACCCAGGCTAACCCTAACCCTAGCAAAACGTCACGTCCTCTGATTGGTTCATCGGGTCTACACATGACGTCTCCATCTTGCGTCGCCGTGGCGGCGTTTACGGATTTGGGTCCACACGAAAGGCGCACCATACTAAAGATTAGCTTGCGAGACAGAGCGAGCAATACCATTTCAGTCCATCTTATGAATGAATAATCCATTTCATGAAATGTTCTTTTCTGTCACTACGTCTCGGTGCTCTCGGAGCCCCCTGGTGGTGGCGACGTATGCCTTGGTCCGGCTCTGAGCGGCGCGTTTGTTTTGAAAAAGGGACAGAAAGAAAGGCCACGCACAGCACACGGAACAAGCCATAGTTAGAGTTAGCAGCGTTATTTCAATAGAAGACGTAATAGTGTGTAGACAGAACCAAATGACGACCATCACAACTTGCAGTGCCTGCCAATCAACACATTGGTCACACTTGTTTTTTATTGGGCGCATCCGTTCAATAGAAACAGCAAAAACAGCACTTCCTGTGCACCGTCCTTCAATATAAAGGTCCCAATATACAGAGCACACACCGATACAGATATTCGGCATAAATGGGGTCGGTCATTTGAGATAGAAATGTTTTTTTAAAGTCCCAAAAGTCCCAATGATCATCGTCACACACACATCTGGGTGTGGTGAAATTTGTCCTCTGCATTTAACCCATCCCCATGTGATTTTAATCCATCCCCTGGGGGAGAGGGGAGCAGTGAGCAGCAGCGGTGCCGCGCTCGGGAATCATTTGGTGATCTAACCCCCCAATTCCAACCCTTAATGCTGAGTGCCAAGCAGGGAGGCAATGGGTCCCATTTTTATAGTCTTTGGTATGACCCGGCCGGGGTTTGAACCCACAACCTTCCAGTCTCAGGGCGGACAGTCTACTACTAGGCCACTTTGTGGAAAAAAAAGAAAAAGTCCCTTCTCCGCACAGCGTCAAATTCCTTCCGGTTTGAGTTGCAGCGCCTCCTGGCGCGGCCTCATCTCTGCAGAGAGTCCCCGCCTCTGCTCCTCGTCTGCTCGCTTGTAGTTGTAGTAATGCATGATGAAGAAAAACACACCGGGCAGCAGCATGAACGCGCCGCACGCGTAGTACATGTACTTGTAGTCGCCCCAAACGTCGACCAGCGCTCCTGAGAGACAAAGCAGAAAGTGGTGACAAACGTGGCCGCGGCCGACGTCCCGGCCGGCGGGGCGCTTCAGCTCCCACCTGAAAGCGGAGGGCCCAGAAGCACCGGGCCGCACTCGATAAGGGTGACCAGTCCGACCGCGCTGGAGAAGCGTTGAGCTCCGACCAGGTCCATCAGCACTTCGAAGAGCAGAGCGCAGACCATCCCGAAGGCCGTGCCGAAAAAGACGGCGTAAAGCGCCAGGCCGGCGTAGCCGCGTGCCAGAGGGCACAAAAGGTGGCACGCCCCGTTGTAGCAAACGGCAAAGCTGAACAAATACTGGATCCTGGGCCGGATCCATTTGCTATTAGCGATCAAGCCCGTCGCCGGGCGCACAAACATGTCCACCAGAGCAAAGATGGAGAGCAAGAAGGCTGCCGAATACTCATCCACGCCCAGATGCTTGGCATACGGGGCGAGGAAAACCACCGGCGCAAAGAAGCCGAAGAACATGAGCACGTTGCCAAGGAGGTAAATGAGGAAGCCCCGGTGGCGGAAGAGCGACGCGTCGAGGAAAGCGCCAGGCCGGCGTCCCGCAGCTTGGGCGTCGGCGGCGACTCGCTCGGCCCGGCGGCTCCGGCTCGGCCGTTGCCGCTGCTCGCTCTGCGCCTCGGCTCGGGCTTGGGCGGCGTCCACGGGTCTCATCAGAGCGCCGGCCACGCAGCAATTCAGCACCAGGGCTCCCAGCACCAGGAAGCTTCCCCTCCAGCCAAAAGAGTCAAAGAGAAACTGATTGAGGGGCGCCAGAGCGAAGAGAAATACCGGGCTTCCCGTCATGGCCAGCCCGTTGGCCAGCGGCCTCTTGGCGTGGAAGTAGGTGCCGACGATGGTCAGGGCCGGCTGCAGGTTGAAGGCCAGGCCCAAACCTGGCGGAATGACAGCGGGCGGGCCGTCAAACGCACGCACGCACGCACGCACGCACGCACGCACGCACGCACGCACGCGCAGCCGGCCGAGCGGGTGGGGCTGGGCGCAAACCGTTTCTTGACCTTTTGGTGCTAGCGCGGGACCTTGCGTGTCATAGAGATGAATCGATGCCAAAGGTCACGGCAAGCCTGTGGGTTGACTTTGGTAGAATAGGCCTCCTTGGCTGGCAGGCGCATGTGATTAGCTACGTAGCTATGCCGTTATATCGCAGTAACCCTTCTCTCGCTTTCCCTTCTCTATGACACTCTTTGCACATACGTAGAAGTTGCTCTCAGTCAAGACTACGAGGTCACGCATTATCGATCACACAGGCTAGGCAGAGGGCGGCCCAGAGTAGTAGAAGAATAGGGACCTTGGTGGTGGGAGTTAGACCTTCTTGCGCAATCTGGCAGAGAAGGTTCCACAGCCGTGTATCCGTCTTTCTGGCATACCTGAAATAGTTCAACTGTGAAGGCTGCCCCCTGCTAATGACCGTTAGCATAGCGAGCATTCGAGATAAAGCACTGGGACGATATCTGACAAGTTTGGCCTTAGCACGAGGTTGCGCTCAAAAGGATGCGGGACGGCGGCGAGTGGCATTTGAGAGTGTCGCTTACCTCCGAGGACTCCCACACACAGGTACAGGTGGAGCATGGAGGTTCCAAAGGAGGCGAGCACCATGGCGGCGGAAACGGTGAGGCCGCCAACCATGACCACGGGTCTGCTGCCGTAGCGGTTGACAAGAATGCTGCTCAGTGGCCCTGCGCGCGAGGGAGGGAGGGAGGGATTAGGGAGGCAGGGAGAGGCTTAGGGTCAGGGCCGCAGGCCGCTGCCATTTGCCCACTGCCATTTGCCCGCTGGCATCGAGAGAGGGGCCCGACTCGACTAACCCGCTGCGTACATGGACGCCAGCATGAGTGAGGACACCCAGGCGATCTGGCTGTAGGAGACGGAGAAATACTCCTGGATTTCCTTGTAGTAGACGGTGAGCGATTTGGGGAAGGCGTAGGCAAATCCCACGGAGATGAAGGAGGCCGCCACCACGGCCCAGCCCCAGCCTCCGTCCGGCGGATCCACTGCTGCTGCTGCTGGTGCTGGTGCTGCTGCTGGTGCTGCTGCTGCTTTGGTCGCCGCCGCCGCCGCCGCCATACGAAGGCTGCAAGGAAGAGCAAATGTTGCCAGAGCGCGCTCACCAAAAGCGCAACGCTTTGGTGTGGAGCGAGCGGCTGTATGTGAGCGGCCGGCCCCTGCTCAAAGTAGGGCAAGTAAGCAAGCGGGAGGCAAGCCAACGGCTGAAGGTATTTTCAGCTGTTGAAATGCACCCCTGCCTGCAAACTTGAGCCACATCTACGTACGTGGGAGGGTGGACGTTTGGGAGGGAGGGAGGGAGGGAGGGAGGTCAGGGAGCCTTTGCGATTGTTCTCCTCTTTATTTTGGACCGCCGTGGGCTTTGCTCTTTCTTGTTGAGCCGCTGCGTCTATAGCCGCGCACAGGTCGTAAGAAAAGGAAGGGCGGAAGCTGCTTTTGAACCTCCCGGGTGCCACCGGGTTCATCCGTTCCAAAGTCCGAGAAAGCAATCTCGGGATTGCGCTCCTGCCTGCCACGCTTTGTCTTCTCCTGTCATTCCAAGGTGCAAATGGCAAGAAGCAGAAAAGGAGAACACGTCGGTCTGTCTTTAGTCAGAAGCGCTCCTTTCAGTCGTCGTTTTTACAAGGGGCGGGCGTGCAACAGATCAATACGAATGATGAAAATAATAATAAGACCTTGCAAATCCAAGATGGGCTCCTTCAACTTGAACCAACGCACAGCAGATATATTTGGCCGTAGTTTCAAATGTCACTGATGTCACATGGCCACGTCACTAATACCGCACACGCTACTGGAGTCTGCGAAAACATTGTGCTCATTACAAATGGACAGAGGTCTCTATTTCCAACGTCAAGAGAAAGACAAGAAAAGGCTTTTTTCGCAGATAAAAATCAGCGGCGGCCATGTACTCGTCTAATCTGTGTTTTTGAGAAGGTGGAGTTCATTGCTCACTGCATGCGTGCGTGCGTGCGTGCGTGCGTGCGTGCGTGCTGGATGTCCCAATAGCGGCCACAGTGGCGTTGGCTTGTGGCAAGATATCCCACTCAGAAACATTTCACAAACGTTGACTTGTGTCCAACACATGGGGTGCACAAGCACGTGCTCACTCATCCACCCAGCGTGTTTCCTCAATGGCCCGCGTGCGCGTGACCTTCAGCCTGTTTGCTTTGACTCCACGTTGGGCCGGGCCGGGACAGCCCCCTCGACGGACCGGGACAGAGGCTTAGGGGACAGCCCCGGTGCTGGAGAGAACGGGCTAGCCAAATCATTCCCCGTCATTCTTCGGAGCAAGTTGCTCCAACTGTCATTTACCATCTACGCCACTAGATAGAGCAACAATATCAGGGGGGAGAACCCAGAGAGCTAGCTGCTTACGGATTTTCAACCAAGCCCTAACCCTTCACGGAAAGAATTACTTGCCTAACCCTCACCCTCTTTCTCAAAAAAGGGGGAGTTTTTTTCCTAACCTATCACTAAGTATTTTTTTAACTAGGGCTACATTAGCATTGTCAGCCATAGCTTGCTGGTCTGAGCTTTAGCCTCACTTTGCAGCAAGGCACAACTCCTCCTCCTCTTAAATTGGCTTTGGCCTTTTCCAGTGACCGCTGGAGTTTTCTTAACCTTGGAGACAGATGCGAGAAAAGTGCTTTGTTTCAAAACGAGTGGACGGACATGCACGAATGATCCCCCATCTTCAGAATAACTTTCTTTTTTTCATACCATTGTGTATTGCCACATTTCATCGACCTCGCTGGCTCGCTGGCTCGCTCGGTCGGTCGGCCGGCTATGCGCGGGCCAATGCTTTTTCATTGAGTGAGATTGAGTCCAACCGGTGAACTTCTAATCCCGCCCACGCGTCTCCAAAGCTGAGACATCATGTCCACAATAGGCTGTCTTTCTTCCAAAACAATGGTCGATTGAGTAAATGCTGCATGGTGCCAGTCACCGTAAAGATTCAAGGTCGGACTTTGCTCCACTGAAAAGCAAGACCGTATCATGGGAAACAAAGGAAAAACGCGGTCGTCTTTCAAAGGAGATGTAGTCCAATGGCCCCTCTGAGCCTCCTCGGCCTGGATGGCTTAGATGCTCGTGACGCTGCCGAAGAGAAGAAAAGAGGGCTCCGCTTCCCACGGCATCTAACAGGAAGGAGCGCGGGGCAAAGGTAGGACAGTCAATGTAGAAACAATTCATACATCCTGCGACATCATACCGCAGCGTTAGCGTCGGCACGCCGGGGACCGCCCTCGTCGTGCCTGCTTGGGATGCCTCCGAGGTCAAGAAGCGACGATGCCGCCGGATCCAGAAGCGCAAACTGGATTGCGCCTCACCGACACAACGTCGTCCCCTTATTCAAGAGCGAGCCCGGTGTGGCGCGACGACCTCAATGTTTTTTTTTCTCAATTGCGTTTAACAATGTGCTCACGGTACGTCCCCATATGGAGTGCCGTTTCGCCTCATTGGAAGACACGGAATAAGGAAGGCTGCCCACTAGCGTTGGTTTGAATGGCGCGTCGTCGTCTTCTTCCCAGGCGCCGTCGGCGGGCGAGGACCTTTCCGGTCGTCCGTCGCAATCGGTGGCGATTTGATGCTAGCACCGCTGGCTATACTTGACAAGCGGCTTCAACTCTTCTCGCAGTTTGAAGGCGTGAACTTTGAGTTGACGAGACGAGACAAGGGGCATTTGGACAGCATTTGGACTCGGCCGATCGATTAGTGAGGAACCGGCTTGACGTCATTGACTTTTCCGTCGCCGGGCCCGATGGCGCGGATGGACGCGCCTTTTTGACGCTGCGGCGTGGTGACGGAAAGGGGTGATTCTTGATTCTGATGATTCCTTTTGTTTTCGGAAAGGGACGATTCGAGACTCTGACGATTGAGGATTTTTTTTTCTATTTCATCCATCTGAGCTGAATGACGAAGAGAGAGTCGGTGTTTTGGAGTGTCACGGGACACACGCAAAGTGTATGTGGGCCAAACAAAGCGTTGCTTTCACAGAGGTCGAGAACAATGGAGCCCACGTTTGGAGGTCACGCACGCACGCACGCACGCACGCACGCACGCACAGCGCTAGCCATGCAGCCTCCCCCGTTTGGCCACGTCACGCGCGTTCTTTGGCATGCATTGAGGGGAGCTTCCTTTTACGCTCTGTAAGAGACAGTGACTCTTTGCAGGATTACACTCTGCATCAGACCAGTCCCCCGTGGAATGTGGATTTGTCCGTCGGTCGGATAGCCAGGGGAGCCGCCAGACGAAGGTAGGCCGCAGATCGCAATTAGCTTTCAGCATGCATTATATGGCCAGAAGAATGTTGGCCCTTTGTTTTATTTTGCTTTTACACATACAGAATTGGTTATGGCCGCAAATCAAGAAAGTTGATCCAAGTAGCAGATGACGGGACACTTACGTTGTCTTAAGAGGGGCCTCGGCCGATGGCTCGCTTTCTCAGTCTCGTATGAAAAGGCCTTTTGCTTCATCCCGCCCAAAACCTTTGCACCGCCGCACAACGGATCCATCGCTCCTCAGTTTACTCATCCGCTTAAAGGTTTTTCAAAGCTTTTGGAAAACTCCTCGAGACTCACGTCAACAGGCCTCAGAGTGAGTCATATCCACCCATACAATAGCTGTTGATTACTCCATAGCAAAGAATAGAATGCCTTCATTGTCCTCGTGCGGCGCTGACGGCCAGAGTTGCAAGTGGCAAATGCGAGCGCTCGCTCGCTCGCTCGCTCGCTCATCGCCGTTGCGTGTGTTGACAGAAGAGTCGGTCGGTGACGAGTGGTGAGGCCCCTGCCTGTGCCCGCTAAAGATGGCCACCCGGGTCCAAGCGGCGGCGGGGGCGGCACTCTTGATGCTTTTGGCCCAAAGCGCTTGGCCTGTGGACATCCCTCTGGAAAGTGAGTGCCTTAGCTTCCTTCCTCTGCTGTTCTTTCACGACGACTCACGTTCATTCTCTGGCAGTCCGCCAACCGCCGACCATCACCAAGCAGTCGACCAAGGAGCATATCGTGGACCCCAAGGACAACATGGTGATTGAGTGCGAGGCCGAGGGCAACCCGCATCCCATGTAAGCTCGGCCCGTCGCACCTTTGCCACGTCCCGGCCACCTCTGACCGCGCTCTCTTCTCCCTTACTCCCCCGCCTTGCAAAGCTTCTCTTGGCGGCGCGACGGCAAGTACTTCAACGTGGCGCGCGACCCGCAGGTGACCATGCGCAGACGCTCAGGGACGCTGGACATCTCGGCCCGGAACGATCCGCAACAGTATGAGGCAGAATACCAATGCATCGCCTCCAACCAGTACGGCTCGGCGTACTCCGACAAGATCAGAGTGCGACTCTACAGTAGGTCCGATCCGTCCGAGGTCTTCTTCTGTTTGAGGCCGACAATGAGGCAGACCGCTGGGGGTTGGGGGAGTGGGCGGGGGGGGGGGGGGGGGGGAGGGATCGCTCAACGGATACAGAGAGCCGAGCTGACGCGCGTTTGTGCTGTGCGCGTTTACGCTGTGCAGGGGCTCCCGTGTGGCCGAGGGAGATCGTGGAACCGGTGGTGATCAGCGCCGGCTCACCTTTGGTGCTGGCCTGTGACCCTCCGGCGGGGCCGCCTAAACCTGACACCTACTGGATGTCCAGCTGTAAGTGTGGCTGCTCAAAGTCCTTTCCGCCGCCAACCAGTTTGGACTAATGCGGATTCGCCCAGCTCCGCCTTTGCACCAGAACATTAGCGCACTCCAGAGCCAAGGCGCCTTGTCGCCGAGGCGCCAAGGCCACTTGGCGACAGGTCAAGTGAGCTGCCCGCCGTCTTTCCCGTCAGGCTCCTACGCCAGACCCTTTAACTGGCCAATTCAAACAGCGTTCCCCAGCATGCGCGCCGTGCGGCAGGACCATCGGGTGTCGGCGGGGCTCAACGGGGATCTCTATTTCTCCAACGTGCTGCTCAACGACTCGGCCTCCGACTTCTGCTGCAGCGCCCGCTTCCCGTACAAGAACGCCATCCAGCAAAAGATGCCGGTGGTGGTCAAGGTCGTCAGCAGTGAGTAGGAGTTCCCGGGCGACGAGTTTGTCGCTCCCGTTCTTTCGCCGCTGATAGCGCGGCTTGTTGGTTGGGTTCTCCACCCTTTTTGTTGTCCTCGCAGCCCGAGCAGTGGAGGAGGCCGCCCCGACCTGGTTGTCTCCTACAGGTTCATCCAGTTCTGTTCTGGTCCTGCTGGGAGAGGAGCGACTGCTGGAGTGTATTGCCGCAGGAGTGTGAGTGTGTCGGCGTGCGTGTTTCCAAATGCTCACAATCTTGCCACATCCGCAAGCGTGAACTAGGCCCAGATACGTAGCCGTTAATTACTCGAGTAGGACGATGGAAATTCCGTAGCCGGAGAGGATTTTTCAGGCAAGAGGAACGACAAGCCGATAGCAAAAGCGGAGCTTCTCCTTGATTCATGCGGTCAGGCAATAGGGTCAGATCTCAGGTCCTGTGTCAGGTCTTCACTAAAGGCGGAAGGAACCCTGTCTGACGAGTGTTGCTTTGGCTCGTCCCACGTCGAGGGCTTTTGTCGCCCTCTCTCATCTCACCAAACAGGACCGACCCCATACGTGCACAATAGTCATTGTGAGGACGGACATGGTAAGCTGAGTGCCAGATTTTTCATTTGTTCTCCATCATTAAGCAGGCCCACACCTCATATTAGCTGGACCAAGAACGGTGAGGACTTGGCGGAGAGCCCTCGCCTGAAACTCCGACACTTCAACAAGATGCTTCGAATGCCAAAGGTGGGCTTTGAGGACGCAGGCGAGTACGTCTGCACCGCCACCAATAAGATGGGCTCCATCCAGCACACCTTTGCCGTCACGGTCAAAGGTGAGAAGCGTGTTCTGCGGGGGGGATCCCTTTTTTATTATATTCAATCTATTCTTACCACCCTGGGCGGGCCGGGCAGCGGCGCCGTTCTGGTTGGAAAAGCCCCGGCATTTAGTCTTGGCTCCCGAGGAAAGCGGGCGCTTGGTGTGCCGCGTCGACGGCGCTCCTCATCCCACGGTCAGCTGGTTCATCAACGGCGAGCCCATCGAGGGTGCGTTTCCGAGAGCGAGGCACGCGCCGCATGCGCAAAGCTCCCAAAATTCATCCTCCCTTTCCCGTCGCTTTCTTTTGACAAGGCGCCGCCGCGGCTCAAGCCAACAGACGGGTGTCGGGAGATACTCTGAGCCTCAGCAGTGTGACGGCAGCAGACACGGCCGTGTACCAGTGCAACGCCTCGAACCCGTACGGCTACGTATTGGCCAACGCCTTTGTCAACGTCCTGCGTGAGTAGCCGGCCCGGGCTTTGCCAACGAAACGGCCAGCGGAGGGAGGGCACTCGGCCTCCTCGGCCATCTCGGTTCCTCGGCCGTCCTTTGTCGACGGTTGTCGGAAGGAGACTCCGACTGCGGCCGGATGAGGGCTCCGGAGCTACTTTGGCGGCCATCTCGATAGCTTTTGCTCAAGTGAAAACAGTCTTTGTAGATTTCACTCCTGTTGTCACCTGCTTGACTTCTAGCAACCTTGCTAAAGACAGCATTGCGGTGTTGATGTGTTGGTGGCCTTTCCCAGATGCAACGCCCCGCATCCTCGGGGCCAGGAATGAAGTCATCAAGGTGGTGGAGGGACGTGGTGCCTTTTTGGACTGCCGCTACTTTGGCTCTCCGCTGCCCGACCTGCGATGGTGAGCGGACGGACGCAGGCGCACTGCGGGAGCGCCCGTCCGTCCGCCGGCTCTGATGAGCACGGGTCCCCTCGCGCAGGTCCAAATACGGCCAGGGGACTCTGGAAGGAAATCGCTTTAAGACGCATAGCAACGGCACCCTGGAGATCAGGCGCACGCAGATAGAGGATCAAGGAACATACGCGTGTGCGGTCAGCAACGTTGCAGGGCGAGACGAGACTCAAGTCCGAATTGAGGTCAAAGGTAAGCGGCGCAGCCTCTGTGCGATAATATCTGACATCCGACTGTCTCGGGACGCGGTGGACAAAACCACTGCATCGGCTAAACTCTTGACTTTGAGGTCGACCGAAAGGGGAGACAGACGGTGGGAACGCAGCCCACTCTCGGCCTTGTAAAGCCATCGGTCGTCCTTAGCTGGAGTGCTAACTGTGGGCTGCAAGATGATAAGGAGCTCCCGTGCTGACGTTTGCACGACGACGACGACAACAGCACCTCTCTCTCGCCTTTGTAATAGTTGAGATGGCAAAACGCTGCGCGAGTCGTCCCTGTGTTGTGGCTGCTCGTAAGAAGACGTTTGCGCAAGCCAAGAGCTACTTTCTCACATTTGTACGCAGAACCCACCTTGATTTTGAAAAGGCCGCAGGATACCAGAGTGATCCGTGGAAGCGAGGTGCGTTTGGAGTGTGCCGCCAAAGCGGACGCAACCGTTCCCATCACCACCGCTTGGATGAAGGACGCAAAGTCCGTCTCACTTGGCCGGAGGTCTGTGTGTGTGTGTGTGTGTGTGTGTGTGTGTGTGTGTGTGTGTGTGTGTGCGTGTGCGTGCGTGTGCGCCTGTGTGCACATTCAACTCCAAAACAGAGGCAATGATACGGCAAGGTTCCCAAAGATCTCTTTCCCTATTTGTTTTTGGTTGTGCACATGATAGAATATGGCTGGATGAATCCAATCTAGTCCTCGGCAACGTAAACAGAGGTGACGCCGGCGTCTACACGTGCCACATTGAAAACGAACTGGAGCAGAAGTCTGCGTCGGCGCGCCTGATGGTGCTGGGTACGAAACGGGGCTTGCCGTCAACTCGAAAGCTGTCGCTCCAATAACCGATGGCGTCGTAGTGTCGGGCCACTGAGCGGTCTCCGCGTGCATTTGTGTGCAGACTACCCGGATGCGCCCACGAAACTGGAGCTGTCGGATCCGTACGAACGGAGCGTGAGACTTACTTGGGTCCCCGGGGACAGCAACTTCAGCCCCATCACGGGTAGCTGAGCTGGAGCCCGCCGTTCCTCCAGGAATGAGTGGCATGACGGACTTGTCCTTCTCTTCAGAATACTTGGTCCAATATGATGACGACGACTGGTTACCTGGAAAGTGGAAGAACTTGTCGACGTACCCCGGAAGCCTCAACTCAGTCATTCTGCACCTGACACCTTTTACGTACTACCAGTTCCGCGTCATCGCCGTCAATCAAATTGGTGCGAGTCGCCCGAGTCGTCCGTCGGTGCGATTCCAGACCAGCGGAGCACGTGGGTTCCGTACTCCCTCCCGCTGGGGAGCTTTCTGTCGTTTGGTTTGGTTTTGTCCGTGTTTGAAGAGCTCCCCGTTTCCATCCGCAGCTCCGGACGTCATCCCAAAGAACGTGAAAGGAGTCGGAACGTGGGGAAACAACATGGAGATCAGCTGGGAGGTGAAGGCGCGTGCGTGGCTTTGGTGTGGGCACCCTGAAGGCTCGGCTCGGCTCAGCTCGGCTCTGCACCGCCGCTGGCTGGCTGGCTGGCTGGCTGGCTGGCTGGCTGCGCTCTTTTCTTTCAGCCTCTGACATACCGGGAGTGGAACGGGCCGCACCTCAAGTATTTGGTCTGGTGGCGGAGACGCGACTCCAGAGAGGAGTGGAAGAACGCCACCACCAAGTGGCTCAAGTATTATATCTACGACGCGGATACGTTCACGCCCTACGAGCTGAAGGTTCAGGCCGTCAATGACTTTGGCCTGGGCCCGGAGTCTCCCGTTGTCATCGGTTACTCCGGGGAAGACCGTAAGTCCCCGACGCTGCGGCAACGCAGCAGCTCGCCGCCGCTGACGACCATTGATAGCGAAGGCTTTGCGGCTTCTGTCCAAGGTCCCGTTAGCGCGCCGCAGAACCCGAGACTGTCGGATATTCAGGCCACCCGGGCGACTGTGCGCTGGGACCCGGTGCCGCAAAGCTCCCTTATGGGCCAACTGAAAGAGTACAAGGTGTGCTGTCTGCCACTGCTGCCACTGCTGCAACTGCTGCCACCGTTCGCACACAGTACAAATCCAACGGACACCTGCCTCGGCCATCTTTTTCCGTCTTTTTCCTGCAATACTACTTAATATTGAATCCCACAAATGACAAGCGCTTGCTTCACAAACTGCGCATGGTGTGACTTTGACCACACCCGCCCTTCCTGAAGAATGCTGTGGGCCTTGCAGGTCTACTACTGGAGGGACAGCAGCCAGCTGAGGTGGCTGCGAGTCAGCAGAGCCACCAGGTCCCGAGCCTTCGCAGAAACCGGTCCCGAGCCTTCGGGGCTCCTCACCGACCTGCTCCCCTACAGCAACTATAAGATGTACATGGTCGTGGCCAACGGTCGCTACGAAGGGCCGCCCAGCAACTACGTCCACTTTTCCACACCGGAAGGAGGTAGGGAACGGCTCGAGCGGCCCGCTTCTTTCTCTCGCTTGCTGTGCTAATAGCAGATACCAGGAGACGGGGAAGAAGGTCCCACCCTCAACTCCAGGTTTCCCACTCTCACACTCTTGGCCGCTCGACGAGGGGGCTACGTCACTGCGGGTGGCTCGACGCCTTTCGCTCAAATCAAAATGGGCGTCGCGGAGAAGGGAAGGTTCACAGCGAGGCGACGGCACGGCTCCGGCTACCTAGCTCGTCCCGTGAACCGAAGACAGGGGCTGTTTGGGCGGACGGCCATCCGCTTTTGTGTTCCGTTGCAAGCATTGTCTGCAATAATAGCCAACGTAAAGACGGACCTGATTGCTAGCTTGCCTTGCGCGTGCCATTGGAAGTGCTCATCTGCGTTGGCTTTTCCAAGCCACTTCATGCACCGGCGTTACGCTCACGCGCGTCAATCAAGGTATCCGCTGTGTCTCCAGTCCCATCGGCTCCCACATCCTTCAGGATCCGCCAGCGACACCTTGACAGTATCTATGTGGACTGGGAGCCACCGGCGGAACCCAACGGAATTATCAGCGGCTATTCCCTCAAGTACCAGACAGGTGAGGCACCAGACTTTGGTGGACCTGTCGCATTCCCAAACTGGGACTGGCTCCGCTTCCACAGTGAACGCCAGCAGGGGAGAGGAGCAGAGAGTGGAAGAGTTCCCGCCAAACGTCACCAGTTTCTCGCTGCGCCGAGACGACCGCTACACCCGATACCGCTTCTCTGTGGCCGCTCGGACCCGACTGGGTTTGGGCCCGTGGCATACGGAGGAGTCGCCGCACTACACCACCGAGAGTAAGTCTCGGCCCGCCGGGCCTCCGATGTGATGTCCGACGTGGGCGTGACCGTGTCCTTTGGCCGCGGGCAGTCTACGCCCAGGATCAGGTGGACGTCTCCACCAAGGGCTGGTTCGTCGGCGTCATGTGCGCCGTGGCCCTCGTGGTGCTGACGCTGCTCGTGGTGTGCTTCGTCAAGAGAAGCCGAGGGGGCAAATACCCAGGTGCCTTGTCGCGCCCGCGGACCCTCCCTTCGCCGGCCGACTCCCGACTGTCTTTCTTTGTGTTGCAGTGCGGGAAAAGAAAGCCACCGCCTTAGAAGCTGTGGACGACGTGGATCAAGACGGCTCCTTCGACTATCGGTACGAATGAGCGGCCACCACCTCGTTTCTCGATTCTTATCTCTCTTTTGTTTTCTTCTTCCCCTCAACCCTTCTGGAAACAAGCAGCTCTCTGGAAAGGTAGGACAATATCCCATCGGTGGTGTCAGAGCCTTGGATTGTGTCTGTCTGCGTGACTCAACAAGTGCTGTTTTCTCTGCTCCAGGCTGGCCCGTGTCACTGCTCTGCCCTACCCACGCTGGTTTGTGCTCTTTATTGGACTCTATCCGCTCGACAAAAAAGTCAACGTACTTCCGCATGCTCTGGATGCAATTAAGAAAATGAAATGGGAGTGACGGCCCAAGAGTAGATAACTAGTTGCCATTTTCGTCAATTAGAGAAGTTTGCTGACTTCTTATGGCGTCGATTGGTTCTAAGCTCCACCGCGGCCTCCACACAAAACATCAAAAGAGATTGGTGTATTCTGAAACTTAACTCTCTCAAACCTCTCTAAAATGTATCTGAATGCGTTCTAAGCTACCATCTTAGCTCCTGAATTAGGCGCAGTCTTACCCGTGATTCTAATACAATGTTCTATTCGCTCTTTGCTCCGTACCGCTGCCTACTGTGGACAAACAGTGGACACGCTCTATTCACGTAACCCTCCCGTGATAACAAACACACACCACACAGGCTCGCCTTGGTTCCGTCAGTCGTCGGCAAAACGACCGTCCGTCCGTATATATATATATATATATATATATATATATATATATATATATATATATATATATAAAGTATATATATCTACCTTTTTTGACCTGCAGGGAGGAGGAGAGGGGGCTTCAGAGAGGACCACCTTCGAAGGAAGCCGTGATGAAAAGGTGCGAGAGCGACGATAGCCTGGTGGACTACGGAGATGGCGGCGGAGAAGTGCCCTTCACTGAGGACGGCTCGTTCATTGGCCAGTACACGGCGCCAAGGAGAGACGTGAGGGACTTGGACTTTGGCGGCAGTTTGGAGCTTCATTCTCCACTGAACGCCATCTACTCGCTGGCTTGAAAGAGCGGCAGGTGTTCTCCAAGCAGCTTTTGAGGGGGCACCCGTACGAGAATACACGTCACGCGGGCCCTGCCCATGTGGGCCGCCGAGATCCCCGATGACTTTATCATGTTGATAAGACAAAAGAAATGCAGGACAGAAAGATTCCATCACACGTCTCTTTTGTGTCAACATCCATCGACAAGCGTGACGCCTTGAGAGCGCCCGTACCGAGCCGCCGGAGATATAGATTTCAAAGACTAACTCTCGCTTCCCTCCCGCCGCTCTCGTGGCAGCTTGGCCGTAACTTGTTGTAACCTTCCACTCACCACAGAAAAATGTCTAATGTCCATCGCTTGATCCTTGTTCCAGCCAATATCAATGTCTGGGTAGTCAAACCTGTTCCATTGTATCCCTCCCTTTCCAAACTTCAAGTGGGCCGCCCTACGCGCGTCGACACTAACCATCTCTTGTCAACTTGACGCATCGCAGAGAGCGAACCGTGGGCAATCGGAACGATTAAAAAGATGGCCGAGTGTATAAAACAAGGCTGCAGAGGGTCAAGTACTGTTGTGCTCTGTCCACTGAAAGCGGGCCCAGCTCAAATAGCGGCCATCACGAGCGCTTTCCACCTGAGACCGAAACAACGGTGAGTGACGAAAACCTCTGGAAAAAAAACGAGAGAGAGTACGTTCGTTGACGAAGCCGACCTAGCGGTCATAACTGAAATCAACGTACGTACGTACGTACGTACGTACATCATGGAGTAGGCAAGGAGGCCAGTCAAAGCAAGAGAAGGCTCACAGCAAAAGCTTGAGCTACATACCTAGCAAAGAGGGCTACGCTAACATGCGAGTTGTGTCGTAACGTCATGAAAAAAAAAGAATGGCGAGTACGTAGCCAAGGCCAAAAATGGCGACTTTGTTGCTGCTTGACAGAAACCAACGGGCTCAGACTGATGAAGGGGATGAAGCTGGCATGAGAACCTGTCTGTCCCGTAGCATCGAGGAAGCGAAAAAGGCATTCACTTGCAAGATAAGCACCCGCTTCAAAGACAGCAGGAACGCACGAAGCCTACGGCAGGGCATTCGGGCCATCCCGGACTACAAGCCCGCGCCGCAGAGCTGCGAGAGAGCAACATCCCTCTGCTCAACCATCTGAACCGCTTCTTTGCTCGCTTTGACGCTCAGAACAGCACTTGCCCGCTGAAGACCCCTCCACACGAGCAGCCCCTCCCTGTGCCTCTCTGCCGATAGCGTGAGGAGGAAGGACACTTGCCGCTATCAACACCCGTAAGGCAGCAGGCCCGGCCAGACAACATGCCAGGTCAAGCGCTGAAGGACTGCGCTGAGGAGCTTAAGGGTGTCTTCACGGACATCTTTAACACTTGCCTGAAGCAAGCCAACGTCCCAGCATGTTTCACATGCTGCCATCAGCATACCTGTGCCGAAGAAAACTGCTCCATCCTGCTTCAATGACTACCGCCCCGTGGCACTGACACCCATGACATCAGACTTTGTCTTTGACACACACACACAAAAACTGCGCGCAAGGACATAAAAAGCTTTCAAGAACTTTTCATCCTAAAGCCCTAGAGACAAAACACCCGACCGACGTTCGAAGACGATGGGATAAAATGTGTAGTTGGAGTTTGTTCAAATAAGATGTCAAGGAAAGGCGGCAAAAATTGCGTCTAATTCCGCAGTCAATTCAAAATGGCGGGAGGACTTCCTGTAAGGTTTGGCGGATGGCTTCAAAAGACTTGTGGTTCCGTCACGGGCTGTTGCATATGCATGGCAATTTTCCTGAGCCAATTCTAATAACCTGGTGATTGTCGCTGGAGTGGCGCCTCGCCTCGCCTCGCCTCGTCTCGTCTCGTCTCCCCTCGCCCATCATCTGGTAATTATCTTGCTTCATTTGATTTGGCACATGAAGCAAGATGCTTTGGCAAGGAACGCTGAGCATCTCAAAAGAATGACACGTGCGGCCGCCCAAGTCCCACAACTAGACGGACGCTATAAATAAGACAGTCGGTGCTTAGAGCTCATCGTGGAGAACTCCCTGCAGCAGTCTCGCTCATCGCGGAGAAGTCCTCAAAGCAGTCTCGCTCATCGTGGAGAACTCCTCAAAGCAGTCTCGCTCTCGGTAAATACACGATTCTGGCCGGCGTCCATTGACTTATTTGGAGGAAATGCGGCAGCCTCAAGCACGGGTTCCCACTCAATCTGGGCTCCAATCCAAGGCCTTTCCTGCACAACTCTAGATGGCTTCATGCCGCCAATCCATCCATGGCTAACGCTTGCCTTCTTTTTCTTTTCTGCACATCCCAACAAAAGTAAGGAAATGGAACTCCATGCTATCTTTCCGTTTTCATGGTTTCCCCAACGCCGCCCGCCACTTTGATTTCTGCTTTGAGACGCTTTGCCGCCGGTGGTGACGTAACGAGCCGCCTTTTGACCAATTGCCCTTTTTCAGCAACAACATGAGGACGCTGATTCTTCTTGCCGGTAAGACGAAAGGGACGGTTACGATGGAAAAGCCGAGCTTCTCGTTCACCGCGGGCCGCATCTCGACCGAGCCGTCTTTCGTTGTCTAGGAATTCCGAGCTAAAATCGACGCAGACTCAAATTCAACTGGACAAGCCGCACTACTGCTCACCGCTAGCGTGGCCTCTCGGATCGTGGACATCGAGAGGAGCTATGATGTCGTGCCTGTGGCCACGTGCGCCGCTTGCTTCCACGTGCGCCGCTTGCTTCCACGTGCGCCGCTTGCTTCCACGTGCACCCATTCCCTCCGTCTCCACTCAGTGCCGTCGACTTCCTGAACGTGATGACGTCAGACACGACCGCGTACTTTGCGCAAGAGACGCCGTCTTTCCAAACACCGGGAGCCTCCTTGGAGTCGGCCGTACGCAAGCGAGGCACCGCGGCTGGCCTTTTCGTGACTTGAGAGTTTTTTTTGTCTCCGATGACTTTAGTCCCGCGCAATGAAATACTGGAAGATGGAGGGCGCGCTACCCGGAAAGCTCAACATGGGAATCGGAGTGTTTGGACGCCTTTTCACTTTGGACCCCTCGGGCCAGGTTGAGCCGGTGAAGGGCAGCCTGAGCGATTTACCCGCCAGCATGTGGTCCCGTTATGAGGTAACCGAGGAGGCGCCGGGGGCGGCTTGCCTTTGAAGAAACCAAAAAATCCATCTTGCTTTCTTTCAGGTGTGCTCTTCCTCCGCTGCAGCAGATATTTGGTTTGCCTTTGACAACCAAGCTGACGTTGATGCAAAGGTACCCAAATCCAAAAAGCAAGTCATCAAAATGTGGCAAAATGTCGTGCGTGCGGCGCATATATTCATCGTGTGTTTTTTCTTGTTCTCATGGTCATGCAGGTGCAATTCATTCAAAACGAAGGCCTTGCCGGGGCCTTTGTCGTGTCTATGGACCTGGATGACTTTGACGGAAACTCCTGCACCGACATCAACGACCTGCACGGACCTTTTGCCGTCACCGACCGTGTGCACGCCCAATTAAACCCCCCCGTCCAATCAAACGGTTAATCAACGTCCAATCAAACATCGAAACGACGGAGGCGGGGCCAACGGCGGCGGCGGCGGCATCCTCCCTCGGGTTCACAGAATCGCTTTGACTTCACTTTGCCAATGCTTGCATCAGATTGACATACACCGTAGACTTGCTTGTCAAACACAATCAATGGGGAATTTAATTGGGGACAAAATGATAGCTAAGACAAATCACAATTTATGATTGTCTCTCTGAAGACCCGCGCACATGTCGACGGCGTCTTCACTCACTGCTGTTGCGGGCCTTGATCGCCAGGGTTTCTGTATCGTGTGAAAGGCAATTCTATAAAATGCGTCTGACCGCAGCGCCTTCGTTTCCATTTTTTGACAACGTCCCAGTGCTCGGCGGCCGGCAACGCCGTTGTGACTTGACCAAAAGAGTATTTCTTGCAACTTCCCACTTGTTTGAGAGAGAAAGAGAGTCTGTGAAATTGAGCGCTGGTGGTTACCCTGTCTCCCCGGCTGGCCTCAAAGGTCAAGGAAAAAAAAAAAAAAACATGTCACTGCACACTGTTCAAGTGACAAAGGTAAATTTGATACAGCAGTCAAACATTTGGCAATTACCTGCCTGATTTTGGAAAACGCGCACAAGGCTGTTGTTGCGGTCTAGAGTTCATGGCTGGAAGCGTGAGGCTCAGGAAGCTCGCCAATGTCAGCGTTTTGGATCAGTCTGGAGTAGAAGACGACAAGCTCCTCGTAGTTCTTCTGGGAAATCCTTTCGTCGATGCCGTGAAACCTAAGAAAAGGGGAACAATACATTGCTGTTCAATGGCAACACTCAATGACCGCCCTCGGCGGCCGGCCTTGCGTACCTCTCGGCATCGCCCGGTTTGAACCACAAAGGGGCGAAGCGGTAAATGTCGTCGCTCAGATCTTTGAAGTGTCGACTGTCCGTGTTCCCCACACAGATGCCTACGTCCAAACGGGCCGTCAAGCGACGCGGCGCAGAGCGAGGACAAAACGTTACCTGGAGCCACCGCGACGGTGGGAAACAGGTCCAAGATGCTTTTCTTGACCATCTGGAAGCCAAAGGATTTCTCGTCGAACGAGCTGACGGGCAGCGGATCGAAGCCCTCGATGAGCTCCACCTCGACGCGGGGGTCGCCGACTGTCGAGCGGATGAGGTCCAGGACCTGCGGGAAAAGCACGGTCACTCGACCCCGCGCGGCCAAAACAAAACAGATGGGACTCGCCGCTACCTCTCGTAAAGACTGCGCCGAGTGGATTCGTAGATTCACGTGGGCTTCGGCCATGGAAGGCATGACGTTGGACTGCAAAAAGAAGCTTGGAAAATCGGGCCCCTTGGCGGGAATCCAAATTGTGTTACCTTTACACCCGCCTTGAAGATTGTGACTGCGGTCGTCGTCCGTACAAAGGCATTGGAATCTGGCTTTTGTTCAAGAAACCTGTGCCGCAAAAGATCCAAAAAGAAGGATGGATGGATGGATGGATGGATGGATGGATGGATGGATGGATGGATGGATGGATGGATGGATGGATGGATGGATGGATGGATGGATGGATGGATGGATGGATGGATGGATGGATGGATGGATGGATGGATGGATGGATGGATGGATGGATGGATGGATGGATGGATGGATGGATGGATGGGTGGGAGGATGCAGTCACCTGCCAACAAGTGGAGAAAAGAGCCACAAATTTGACAGGATGAACCTCAAGGGCAGCCCAAACTGAAAAGACAAAGAAGTTGCTTTGACGCACGCAACTGGAGCAAGCGACTGGATGGCTGGCTCATTTTCCAGCTACCTTGTGAGCCAGGTGTTCAAAGGTTTGCCGTTCAGGTCCAGAACCAAACAACATGGGCATGGGGTTGTCCTCGAGTCTGTCCGAGAGAGCGGGCCGCACATGGAGCCATATGGAGCCATATGTACACAGTCAGAAGGCAGAGAGTCCAAACCTTTGAACTGCGGCGGCCAAGATCCCGATGCTGCTCTGCCTGGAAGGCATGGAGGCGTGGCCGGGAAGCGTGGACACGCTCAGCCTGACGCTGGCCAGCCCCTTCTCACTCACGCCGATCCTAGAGCAAACACAGTTGGTCTCTCGCGCCCGGCCGGCGACGGCCCACCGTTCCGCCGCCGCCCTCCTTACAAAGCGGCGGGGCCCCGGAGCCCGCCGATGACGCCGTCCAGCACGGCCAGACCCTCATCCAGGACAAAGGACAGGCGCACGTTACGCCGCTTCAGCAGTCGCGCCATGGTCTGGGCTCCCTGCTGACCGCCGACCTTCAAAGGACGCGCAAAGGTGACCCGGGGCGCCCTCCTCGACCGAGCGAGCGAGTGACGGAGAGGTAGGTCACTTCTTCGTCGTGGCCCAGACCAATGTAAAATCCTCGCCGCGGTGCGTAGCCTTTCATTAGCAAGTATTCCAGGGCCTGCAGAATACCCTGGAAAACACGGACGGAAAAGTCACGTGTGCCGTACGTACGTGCGTACGTACATCCAATCCAAATCGGACGTACGCAAACAGAGGCCGTGCTGAGTGAAAAGCCAAAGAATGAAAATTCGGATCGTGGGGGGGGGGGGGGGGGGGGGGGGGGGGCGGGGGGGAGCAAGCATGGTGCAACTTGAAAATTGCGGCGGCCGCGGCTCAGGCAGTAGAGCGGATGGGTCCATTAGTAACCGGAGGGTTGGCGGTTCGACCCTAGCTCTGTCGCAGTCGCGTGTCGTTGTGTCCTTGGGCGAGACACTGCCCGCACCTTGCCTCCGGGTCACCATTGTAAATGAGGAAGTGTTCTCAATGGACTTACCTGGTAAAACATTGAATAGAAAAATTCTCTCACCATCAAAGAGCCCTTGTCATCGATGGTCCCTCGGCCGTAGATGAAACCGTCTCTCTCCTGGGCAGAAAAAGGCGGAGCCAACCAGCCGTCCGACTCGGTAGCAGGCACCACGTCGATATGAGCCAACAGCAGGTAGGGCACCAGGTCGGGCTGCGATCCCGGCACCCAAAACAGGTGGCTGTAGTTGGCCACCACTTGGTGATGGACCGAGCTGGAGGTGAAGAGTGTCGGGAAGGCTCACGAGGAGAGAGATGGGGGGAGGAAAGAGAGAGAGAGAGAGAGAGAGAGAGAGTAAAGGCGCTGTGGCTCCTCCCTTTGCCGATGTGGAAATGACATTTAATGTTATGCCAAGAAAATCAAGCTTGTATGGATGAAAAGCACTTATGGGGCAAACATTTAAATGAACACTTTTTTTTTGTACAATTGGATTCATAAAACTAAAGTTGTCGTTTGTGTGGGGATTCCATCACCCTCATTTTCACAGGCAAAGTTCCTGTCAGATGTTTAGTTGATAATTGTCTTTTGAAAGAAAATGCTTGTTAGGCCGCAGTGAACTCGTTTGTTTGCTCGCTTGCTCGCTTGTTTGTCTGCTGTGGCGGCGGCAACGAAAGCATTACGTAAACATGCAGCTCGTCTCTAGCTACTGCAAAGCGTGAGCACCTGGATGGATGGATGGATGGATGGATGGATGGATGGATGGATGGATGGATGGATGGATGGATGGATGGATGGATGGATGGACGGACGGACGGACGGACGGACGGACGGACGGACGGACGGACGGACGGATGGATGGAGGCAGCGATCCGCCTTACCTCTTCGCAGAAACAAGTTGAAGTGCAGCAGTGCAGTGGTGTTGCGCTCCGTGGCCGAGAAGGACACGGTGGGGATGCGAATGGCCTCTGAAAAGGAAGGAGAGAGACAAAAGTTTTTCTTGCTCGCGTCGCGTCGGGTCGTGTCGCGTCGTGTCGTGTCGCGCCGCGTCACGTCGGCGCACCTTGAAAGCGAGTCAGGAGTTCATCCCGTCTCCGCTGGTCGATATCAAGCGAGATGGGCTTCCTCGGCGTCGGCCAGCGGCCCAGTTCAAGTCCCGCATTGACGTCCAGTGACAGCGTTCGGATGGACGCGATCGTAAACAGGATGACAACAGCAGCCAATCCGGTACCCAGGAGAAGTTTCAAAAGTTGGATCATCATGACCTTTGTCTAGCTCTGGGGAACAACGGCGCTATAACCTGTCAAGTTGCTCCCGATGCGGGCTAAACGTCAAGTGTACGCTTCAACTCCTTTCCAGCGTGTAACAGTCCTGACGCTAAGCCAACACGCATGCGTCGGCAATGACGTCACTCTTCAACACGAAAGCAGAACGGAAGCTGCTTCAAAATATCAGGGGAAAAAAGGAAATCAAACAATAAATATAATATGAAGAACTACTGTGTATCAGGATTAGGGAGAGTGCGCGTGACTAAAGATGAAGGTATTTCCAGATTTACGCAGGTGTCTTGAAGTTATGCTTTCTGAAGCATCAGGGTTACCTGCTAAGATGTCGGTCAATAGGGCTGGCTGGAAATTGGTTTCTTCACGTAACGTCTTTCCACATTCATTTGAAATCATGACTGCAAGAAGGAAGAAGTCACCCACTACAAAATTGGATCGCCCCCCCCCCCCCCCTCCAAAAAAAAAGAATTATCCTAACGGCTCACAAGTTAGTCATACGAGTCAAATACGCACATTTTCTTGGATAGAAGAAAAAATCCCTATTCAATCCAAAGAATTTGACGTAGTAAGCACATACAGTAGATCACAGCAGTTTAATAGAATCAACTATAATGGTATATGGAAGAGAAATTCAGATCAAGATGTGCAAAATGAGACATTAGAGAAAGTCACTCGATCTGATGCCAAGAAAATACCCTGACGTCAATGGAAATATTTTTGGGAACGCTATCATAAGTTATTGTCTATTAACTGACAGAAAGAAGGGCTTAATAGCTTTATTTTCATTATTTTTTTGTTCTCAGCAAAGTCAACGAATTGCATCTCAAAAGAACAGCTGGTCCTTTCTTTGTCATCTCAGCTTCTTTGTCCACATGTTTGCACTTCGTTAAGACAAATAAGGAACAAGCGTGCAAAATGACAAAAGGCCAAAGGGGCAGCCGAGCCTGGCCGGTGGTGCGTGCAGTGCGCGGGACCGCTTTTGGGCTGAGCGCTCCGAGAAAGTCTCACACGACTCGCTGCGTTGGCCACTTCAACTCTTCAGGCACTTCCAGCGTGAGCCAAGGAGCGAAAAGGTGCTTGACCCTTGCTGAAACGAGAGCAATGCAATACGAGCGAGCGAGCGAGCCTCGCAAAGCAAGCGAAGCGTTTTGCAGGCGGGAATCTTGGCGGTCCTGGGCTTTTGCCAATAATGAATACTCGGCTAGGCAGAGGCAGAGGCAGAGGCAGAGGCAGAGGCAGAGGCAGAGGCAGAGGCAGGCGCTTGGTTGTTGATTATTAATGGTAATCTCAAGATGGCACAAGTCGATGATTACTCCAAACAAGTCACCCTGTGTTGTTATATGTCCACGAGCGGAAGTCTCGGAGGCTGGGGAATGTTAATAAATGGCTTTTGTATCAACAAGGCTTTCGTGAGTGTGTCCTGTTTATTGATATGCACATTTCTGCGTTATGCTGCCGCCGAGTGGCCAGGTTTTTTTGGGGGGGTGGGTGGGGGGCCATTTTTATTGGGAGAAGGCCAGAGGGCTCTTAAATTGCGCTGCTTCACCATTGTAAAAAAAATCAAAATAAAAAGACTGCATAATGCCATTGACCGTAGCGTCCGAGTCGATGATTAACGATTGAAGTCCAGCGAATTGGTTTGCTCGGCTCGGCTTTGGTTTCCTGCAAAAAAAATGCTCCGCTTCGTTGACGTCATTCGATGAGAGTCTCAAAAAAGAAGAGTAGGTTTGAACTGCATTGATTTGGAATGAAATTCATTCCCATTTGAATGCGCCATTGTGTGTTGAAGTCGTGACCTCATCCAGTAAAAATGGAAAGTAAGTGTACTTTTGCGCACGTTTTCTTTCCAGAGAGATCTCAATGGCCGCCGCCGCTGGCTTTGCCGGAAGCCCATACTTATCTTCTTGCGTTGCTCGTCCCAGGCAATCATTAGGCACCGAATCCCTGTTTTACTGCTTGGCCGCGGAAGACGCCGGACTTTGTTCTCAGCACTAACCAGAAGCCGAGGAGGTCAGGGTGTCCCAAATTGAGTTTGTCGAGCTGAAAGCGCTGCGAGCCGGGCGCAAGACTTGCGAACTGTGGCTCCGTTTTGTTGTGGCTGAAACTGGAGATACGAGTGAGCCCAAGTGACCGGACAGAAGCAGTAAAGAAGAGACACTACAGAAAGAAAGATTTGGAACGGAAGGCGCCAAAATGGCCCACAGTGGTTCCCTCCGCAAGCAAAGATTTGCCCAAGTTGAAAGAAGAACAGGCACAAAGTGTGACGCCACACACAATTTGACTCTCATCTCAGGCAAAGCTTTTCTATCAAAACAACCAGCCACCGAGCACTGAAAGAATCCAATGTCTTTATTGTCCGCGGATACCAATGTGCACTTTGTTCGCAACGATACGCAAGAGCTGAAGCAATGTGAACCAGGTTGCCAGGTTGAACTTTGAGCAAGCCGCCAAAGCCACCAAAGCAAAAGTGATTTCCAAAGCCACTTTGCCCACGTGCGCTTGTTTTCTTGTGGCCTGCGAAACGTGTGAAATGCAGTCTGCCATTGTGCCTTTGGCTGGCCTCCAGACTTGGTGAGGAGAAGCGCTTCAGAACGTGGACGTGACGCATGGATGAGAAAGGCTCAGGCTGTTTGTCATCCACCCAAATCCCACCGAGGGTGGCGTATCGCCATCGGCCAGCCGGGCGTCCTTGTCATCCACGTCCCGGCGGCTAATGCGTTGGAAGGAAGCTCCGAAGCCCAATTGAAAGTTGGAAAGCAAGGCATTTCTGCCATGGCCAAGAGTGTGATGGCACTAAGGTGAGGACTTTGAGCCCCATCGTGTGTGTGTGTGTGTGTGTGTGTGTGTGGTTAATTTGGGGGAAGGAACCGCCATCATTTTCCGTGGCACTTTTCTGCCACTGAATGTGAGAAGCCCCCCACCACCACCCACATGGGCCATCCGCCGCCAGCACCTTTTGGACGGGGGCTCGCTCTGGCTTTCTCAGAGCCGCTAATCATTGAGCCGCGGCCGGCGAAGGCTTCCGTTCCCGCGAGCGGCCCTCTGGTTTTCTTTTGCCCTCCACACATTAACCCAAGAGGACATCCTTGTTGGTTAAGCAATAAAAGGGAGGAGGGAGCGGCGGGTGGCGAGCGGCCGGCAGCGTTTAAAAGGCAGCCAGGGAAGGGGCGGGCGGCCACCACCACCACCACCACCACCACCACCACCACCACCACGCGGACGGCCGCTTCTTGACGGCCAAGATGTTTGTGGACGAGCGCATCGTGACTCTGTTCAAGAGGAACGCGCATCACACCTTGACTTACTGGAGTCTTTTCTTCAGCTTTGGGCTGAGCATCGCTTTTCTCGGGCCCACCATTAAGGACCTGCAGTGTCAAACCAAGTCCACGCTGAGCCAGATCACCTGGGTCTTCTTCTCCCAGCAGTTCTGCTTGCTGATCGGCAGCTCGGTGGGCGGCATCTTCAAGAGGACGTAGGTAGCCGCCGCCTTGCCAGCCTCTCCGGCCTCGTCAGCCTCCCCTCACCGCGAGAACCCGCCCTTGACTCGCTCCGCTCTAGGTTGTTCAGCGCGCTGTCCGCTTTGTTGGTGTCGACGCTCCTCATCTCGGTCATCTTCGCCGTCATCCCTTGGTGCGCCCAAGTCCTGACGCTGGCCGTGGCCATGGCCGTGTCCGGCTTGGCCATGGGAGTCATCGACACCATCGCCAACATCCAACTGGTCAGCATCTACCAGAAGGACTCGGCGGTTTTCCTGCAGGTGAGAAGAACCGAGGGAGCTCGGCCGGCTTCGGCAACTCGGCCAGCTTTTGGCAGCTCTGCCGGCCGGCTTTTGCCAATTTTGGCAGCTTTGCTTTTCGCCAGGCTCTCCATTTCTTCATCGGCTTCGGCGCCCTAGTGAGCCCCCTGATCGCCGACCCCTTCCTGTCGGAGCACTGCGGCAACAGCACCGGCAACGTGACCGAGTTGATGCATCACTTCAGAAACACGCTGATAAACAGCCCCGTTGCCGAGCACAACGTCACGGCGGCAGCGGCGGGGTCCGGTGTGCACTACGCCTTCTGGATCATGGCTCTTATCAATGTAAAGAGGTCACTTGCGGTGAAATGGCGGCGGCGCCCGTCGGAATTTGATTGCCTTTGGCCCCCTCAGCTGCCCGTGCCCCTGGCCGTGCTCTTCTTGATGTATCGCGAGCGGCTGATCCCGTGCTGCCCCGGCGCCGCGCCGCATCTGCTGGACAAAGACGAACTGGCCATGGAGAACCGGCAGGGAGCCCGAGACGCCGAGCCGCCGGCGCACCAGGCTGGAGGTAGGTCTGTTACTGATTCATTTCATGCCTGCTTTCTTTCCTCTCTCTTGCCATGCCCGGGCGACAAACAAACAAACAAACAAACAAACAAACAAACAAACAAAAAAACAAACAAACAAACAAACAAACAAAGAAACAAACAATGAGACAAATGCAGTTGTTCCTGCCTGCCTGCCTGCCTGCCTGCCTGCCACTAATTGTCCACGCAGGTCACGGGAATATCTTCAGCTGCTGTCAGAATGATAACCTGCGTGGCCTGCCGCTATCCTTCTTCATGATTCACATCCTGGGCGGAATGGTGCTTTTCATGAGCGATGGTATTGTGGTGAGGGACAGACACACACAAACGCACGCACGCAAGCGCACGCACGCACGCACACACACACAGCCGAGCTGTCCTTGGGTCGAGTTTTTTTCTTTTTTTGCTTGGGCGTGTGAAACCAAAATTAAGACAGGAGCTGCACGCTGACCTCAAGTCAGGAAGACGTGAGCCTTCAAGCCGCTGCTCCCAGCTCAGGTTCTCTATCTAACAGCCAGCAACGAGAATGAATTGAAAATGGAAAATCACTCCACTAGCTTAATGCTAACACAAAATGGCAAACACAGGCTAATAAATTAGGAGGAAGTCGAGGCTAAAATGCTCTCTGCAGTATGTTCTGGGTAATTGTTCTGTGCAATTCAGCAGATACCTTTTGTGAGCAAGGCTCCGCACGCCACGCCACGCCGTGGCAGGAGCAAGTCACGGTCGTGACGCCGCGTAAACCGAGGCCCACTTTGTTTTCCAGGGCGCCTATGCCGGCTTTGTCTTCACGTATGCCGTCAAGCCGCCCATTTCTCTGGCCCATAAGGCAGCCGGCTACTTACCCAGCATTTTCTGGGCGGCCATCACGGCAGGTCGGCTGCTCTCCATCCCTCTCTCGTACCGTTTCCCAGTGGTGAGACTGCTCATCTTCAACCTGGTAAGGAAAGCGCCAAAGGCGCCAAAGGGCGGAGGCGCCCGCCAAAGGGCGGAGGCGCCCGCCAAAGGGCGGACGCGCCCACCCCGCCAAAGGCGCTCGGGGTTTCAGGCAACTTGTCCTGCCTTTGACAGGCGGGCGCAATCGTCACCGTCTTGCTGCTGCTGATCCTCCCCAACAGTAGCGCAATGTTGTACGTCGGCACCTGTTTGTGTGGGCTTTTTCTCAGCAGCATCTTCCCGTGCATGCTGGCCTACACCGAGGACATCCTCGATTACCAGGGTACGCCCGAGACCACGTGAGCGCGCGCAACACACACACACGCGCACGTTGATAGAAAACACTGCCACCTTTCTAGGATGCGCTACCTCGGTGCTGGTGACCAGCGCGGGAATGGGAGAGATGGTCATGACGGTTCTGGTGGGCTCTGTAAGTCTAGCGGCTGCCAATGCACCGGTCTCCCAAAACAACACTCGGAGACATTTGCTGGTGCTGTTCCGTTTCCCAGATTATCGAGACGAAAGGCAGCTACAGCTTTCTTCTGTGTGGCGTGATTATCGCCAGCCTTGGGTTGCTCCTTTTTCTGGCGCTGCTCTTCTTCCATCGGATGCACAGAAACTACCTCACAGGTACGGCAGCGTCACCCATTCGGACACCCCTGCCCAATTGGCATTCGCCTCCCGACCCCTTGCTCCTCGCTAGGAACGACAAGAAAATCGGCCATGGTAGAGGAAGAAACGCCAGGAGCGAGTGGCTCGCCCGCAGCTGAGCCAAACGAGGAGGCGCAGAAGAGCTGAGAGGGCGGGCGAGGGCAGGCAGGTTTGGGCGAGGGCCGTGAGAGCCGGCGAGGGCCGTTTGTCCAGCCCACTCCATCCCAGCCATCTTCCTCCGATCCCTTGACCACAAAGACTCTTTGTTACTTGAGATGGTTTTGTCGTTGGGGATCATCATTGATGCTGTGATGGTTTCAGTTTTGTCTATTTGATTCTTCTCAAATGTCACTTTGGCGCAACGGAGGCAGTCGGGGGTCGCTATGACCTCTGCTGCCATTCAATTTCCCGCACACGTCATGGCATCCTGCGGCAGCTGCTCCCGCATTGAAACGTTCAGAGAGAGACTCCCATCCCGCCCTCCATCCATCCTTCAAATAAAATACGAGCCAATCCGAGTGCAGTTGATCAATCCGGAAGGACTTGTGGCCATATAAGAGAATGCAAAGGAGCGAGCCAACGGGCGAGCAAACGCCCGTTCCAAACTCGAAAGCCTTGTACTATTTTGACGACAAGCGTATTGAAAGTCTGGCAATATTCCAACGTGGGTTTTAAAAAAAAAAAACTCATCAATATCGTCCGACTGTTGCTACTGTGAGTGAATACGATGGCTAATTCTGACTCTTGGTCTTGTTTTTGTTTTGTCTTCCCAAATGAGCCGCTGTGCTTTTGCACTCATCCGATGAGGCCGGGACTCTGAACTTGGCTCGATAACAAACAATGATTAACACATTGGATTTCACAACGCCTAGCTCGCGTGCTTCAGCATTCGGTCAGCTCGTCCACAAGGGGGCGACAGCCTCGTCGCGGGCTTCTAAATTTGATTAGGGGGAGAGTTGGCGCGGCGCCCTGCACGTTGCCCCACACAAAACAACAGGCAAGCTGTGACACAATCACACTTTGGCAGAGGACAATTAGGACAGCTTCGATCAAATACGATGTGCGCTCGCTATATGTACTGCCCGCTTCTGTTGAGAGGGTTGCAGAAAAACAGAGAGAGAGAGAGAGAGAGAGAGAGAGATATGTTTTTTTTTCATCCTCTATTACGAAGGTGTCAAACTCAAGGCCCGGCCGGGGGCCAGATACGGCCCGCCACATCAATTGATGTGGCCCGCGAAGACAAATTGTGCATCAAATTCGAGTGTCATTACTAGAATTGAAAATTGTCTTCACTTTTAATAAGATCTTTTTTAAAAAATATTTGACCAGTTTTTAATCATCTGATTTGAAAACGAGTTACTTGCCAGTTTGTTTTGTCGTTTTTACTGTATATAATATGAGGTGCTCATACATTGATTTGGGTTGACAGTCATAATGGCCCTCCGAAAGAAGCTATGACTACAATGCGGCCCTCGAAAAAAATGAGTTTGACACCCCTGCCTCCTTGTCAGTCAGTCAGTCGGTCGGTCGGTCGGTCGGTCAGTCGGTAGGAATGCTTCATGCAAGTTGTCTTGTTTGCTTTTTATATCTCTTGGCCCTGCCCTGCCCTGCCCTGCCCTGCCCTGCCCTGCCCTGCCCTGCATTTGCACGTCTCGGAACGCAATTCAAACCCAAACTGCAAGTTGTCCCTTTTATTGACAAGCGAACGTTCAGACAGTACGCGTCGACAGAGAAATCCCGCCAGACAACCAGAAGCCGCTCGCGAACGCCCCGAGCGTCGGACACGTCCCGGCTGAGAAGAACCGTGCCGGAGCGAGGGGAGCCGCCTCAAAGACGGTGGCTTTGCGGGGGACGGCGCCGGGAGCGCATGCAGGCGGATGCAGAAGACCGGCCGAGGCCCGCAGACTTCAAAACAAAAGCTTTGGATGTCAACTTTCAACCGGGTCTCCTTACTTGAGGGAACCTTTGAAGTGAAGCGCATCCAACTAGGTTTCCATGGCGGGACATATCTCAACGCAGCTGTCCGTAAGGCGGATTCCGTACCACCCGGCCCAGAACTGGGTGTCCTTGCCGCCGTGTACGAAGCGGATGTATCTCACTCCTGGCCCATAGTTGCGGAACACGTGTGTGATCTGATGAGGGGAAAAAAAAGAAAAAATAAATAAATCAATCAATCAATCCAAATTTTCCCTTGTTGCTCGGACTTAATTTTCCTCAAGGTGGCTCTGCCTTCATACCTGCTTCCATTTGCCATCGTTCCATTGCTGAAAATAAATCTCGTCGGGGGAAAAGCTCTCAATTGGCTTCTTCCTTTGATTTAGCAGCTCCACGTGGATCTTGTATTGACAGCCGCAGTCCCATCGAGGGGCATACCTACAATGCATGCCGGGGGTCAGCTGGTCGAGGGTCAGCGGGCTGGCCCTCAAGTCCAGATCGCCGCAAGACTTGCCAAATCAGGAACTTTCAAAAACATTGATTTCAATCCAATGGCGGGCGGCTAATGCTGGCTACGCATTTCACGCTGCCGCCGCCGGATGTGCGTCGCCCGTCGTTATTTGGCAGCAGCAACAGCGGCGGCGGCACCACCACCACCACCACCACCACGCACTTCACATTGTGACGTCAGCGCTTTGGTCAGACTCGAGGCTGGATCACTGGCTGGATCACTTTGGCAAGGCTTGCTCGTACTTTTCAAAATGCGACAGTCACCAAGCGGGGTGTTTCTCCAAAAGCATCAGGCCGTTGCAGTCCGCCTTGGCTTCCTTGTTTTTTATCGGCTGAGCATTTTGGGCCGCGGTTAAAATGGTGCCGACCCCGTGCATCGGTGCCCGTTAGCCTCGCTCTGCGCAAGCGCTTACCAGTCGGCTATTCTGATGTGCGGCTGGATACGGTCCATGAAGGATGCGCTGTAACCTTCCGACTCCAGATCAATCAGCTGGGACTTGCTGCACATGCTGAAGGAAATCAAATGAAAAGCTCACGGCCAAGGTGGGCGACTCGGGCCCGTCCCCTCCCCGTCGCCCTTACCCGTACGAAGTGACAAAGTTGTTCTCCACGCTTTCATTCGGGTGCGCCACCAAGACACCTTCGACATTCCAGTGGTCGCCCCCGTTCGCCGAGATCTGCCAACCTCTCATCTGATCTGGAAAGACCATGGCCAGCGTGAGGAAGGTAGCTAGCGACGGCACAAGGGTTAGGGCTTTCCGGACCTTCAGCCCGCGGGTTCTTGAGAAGATTTCGTTTCTTCTTGCACAAGAAGTAAAACAAGCGCCAGTCTTGGGGGACTCTGGACGCGTCGAGGAGCCGGTGGCCTTCCCGACGGCAGCGCTCTCTCCATAAGGACTGGCTGTCGGCGACGTCTCTCCATTGACGGCACACTAAGCGACAAATCAGGACCACCTGCTGAGGGGGGAGCTTCAAGAAGATCTCTTCCAGGACATCCAGAGGAACAGAGCCCTGATGAGAAAAGAGCAAAGCCACGTGAAGCTCGCAGCCAACCAAACAACCGCCAAAAAGCACTCGTGTCAAATGGAGGTGTGCAAGGTGTGCAGGGCACAGATGGGGATGGATCACTTTGGTTCAAGCCAGGTCGCGCTAATAGGCTGAGTCAGCGAAGACTGAGTCTATGTGCAAGGCTCTCGGGACACAGGCAGCAATGTTGTCGGGTCCCGCGTGGTGTTCGCCGGACCCTCTGAGAGAGCCGTCCGTCCGTCCGTCCGTCCGGCCATCACCCTATGCTGTCACTGTTTACATCTGGAGGAGGAGGAGGAGGAGGCCTGCGGTGCTCTTGTCTGCCTCAAAGTGGGCTGGGCAGAAAGTCATTCCGTCGCCCGCGACTTGATCCTCCGTCCGTCGCACAAAGGAGCTGCCTATTCCCAGTCACCGCGTCGGCAGGCACAAATGCAACGGTTGCTTTCGACGTTTTGTTAGGCTTCGCGAGGAAGCGTACCTCGGGCACGGTAGAATCGGGAGACGGACTCTGAGGGACGGAATCGGAGCTCTGCGTTGCACCCATTCCGACTCCAGTTCATGGACGGACCACACACGGCGTCTTCGAAATCTGAATGAGGTCAAACCGGTCGGAGATGTCAACTTCGGCAACAAACTCGACGCGGAAGTTCAAGGCGAAGTAAACGCTCAAGTCGATTCGATCCGATTCAATTCGATGAGACAGCGACGTTGTAGCTTACCGGATGCGATCGAGTGTCGCGCCTCACTCAGAAAATAAAGGTCTCGACATATAGTTCCAGACGACGTCGCGCATCGAAACGAAAGCATGAAGTCATTCTTGCTTTCGGTACTAACATGGCGAGGTAAGAGTCGGCGTAGGCGCCAACTTGAAACCACCGACCCGACGGGACGTGACGCTTACGCCTGCCTATATGTCGGACTCCCGATTGGCTTCTCGCGGCTGAAGCCAGAAGGCAGCCATCGTACGTTGCCACCGGTGCACCGTTTGCATCGATAGGTGCGCAGCCTACTTGGAAGTGAATCGTCACTTACGGAGGTTTTGCTGCGGATTTTTCCTCATGTGCTTTGCTTTCACTTGGAGCGTTGCCTTCAATGAGAAACATTTACAAGTCTCATTCTTACAGACCATGTGGCGCTTCTGCCAGACTCATTGGTACGTACACCCGTCATTTTGGCCGTGACGAGTGGAGAAAACGACGTGAGGCAGGCACCTCGAAAGTGGCAACGCAACGCAACACGAAAGCCCGGAAAGCCCGGCCGGCCCGCCGGTGGCTTCACTTCTCGTGCGTCATCACGTGGGCGTTTCCTCCGGCAATCCAAGTGGGGGAAAAAATGGAGGGTGGGGGGGAAAAAAATGGAGGGGGGGGGGGGGGGGGGGGGGGAGAGAATCTTGAAGTCACATCTTAAGTGGACCGGGAGCAAATGTAAGATGGCTAATATTGGGGTAATGTGATCACATTTTCTTGTCCCTGAGAGCAGCACTGCAGCAGCATTTTGTACTAACTGTAGACTTTTGATGCTGGACTTAGGAAGACCAAAGAATAATGCATTACAGTAGACCAGGCGCGACGTGATAAACGCATGTAGAATAGTTTCCGCATCCCCGGTCGAGAGGATAGGACGAATCTTAGCAATATTACCAAGGTGAAAAAACGCAATTCTGGTTATATTCTTCATGTGCTTTTGAAAGGAGAGCGTTTGGTCAAATATTACCCCACAGTAACGCTCATACTCATGCTAATTATGCGGAAATCGGCAGATTTGACTTTGTTTCCACAAACAGAATAACTTGTCTTGAGCCCAAGAGGGACCGACATGGGAAAAGACAACAAGTGTCCTGTTCTTTTGAGCCAGCTCAATAGCAACAGCCAAAGTCAAAAAGAAGAAGAAAACACACACACAATTATCCTTGACTGAGAGAGTTTTTTAATATTCTGGTACACAAACAGGTGCAATTGTTTTTGATATCACGCAGGCACTGCAAGGTCAAACAAAAAGTTGACCATCCTTAACTGGAGTAAATGTACGCCGAAAGATGCCAAGAAGACATCATCGTCAGTGTCACATTTCAAGCAGAGCCCAACCGTGTCGGCGGATACCGTTTGTCAAGCTTCATTTGCCCTCGGCCGTGTTTTACTGAGCGAGCGTGCGACGCCTTTTTGAGTGACCGAGACTTGGCCTCTGTTGGCTCTAAAACAAAGATGACTCCAAGTGCTGACAAACGGGGCTCGCTTTTCTTTCCTCAGCACAGGAACAACTTCCCCTATGTGTCCGTATCGATCCTGTGAGCTGCAAAGAGAAACAAGCACAGACACCCGTTTAGACAGACACAGCCTAAAAGCATTTTCCTTGCCCGCTCGGGCTGCAGTGAGCCGGATCCCGAAAGGACCGGCGGAGAACTCCACTGGGTCTGTGAAGATGACTCACATTGCTTTGGTATCCTGAGTGCTTCGGAGTCTCCTGACAGGACTTGATGCATGACACCGCGGAACTGGTACAGCACCTTGAGGCTCTTTTCCTCCCCCACGCAAGGGTCATAGAAACCGGGCAGGCCGGACTAAGAGACAGAGCAGAGGGACAAGCGTAAAGGCGGGATCACGTCATCTTCACGCGCCGACTCAACAAATGGGACGGTCGACGGAATAATCCGTTCAAATATTCCCCCGCCCCCACCAAAAAAAAAAAAAAAAAAGCTTGGAAATTTGACGGCGGCATTTGCCATCCGGTCGGCATCGGGATACCTTGGCGGCCTCGGTGAGGATGAGTTTGGAGTCCTTCACCAGACACTGCAGCGGCACGCTCACGTCGATCACCTTGGCCCGCTCGTGTCTCCGGCTGTTGTCCGTCACGAACTTGCCGTACCAGGCGTTGAGGATGACCAGACCTGGTTGGGCGGCACGGCACGGCACGGCAGCGCGTAAGCGGGAATCCGTCCGGAGGACCTCTGGGACTGCGCTCGACGACAGCGAGCGCAACACCGGAGCGACGGGAAGAGGAGATCCCGAGGGCAACGACGGTTGCCGGAAAACGCAAAGTATTTGGCAAGGCCTCCGAGCGGCCACTTTTGGCGCCTCATTTTGGGAGGACGACCAAACGCAATGAAATGTTTGGAATTTGCAGAGCGTCTCCAAAAAACTCGAGCGCTGCCCAGGACGAGCCGCGCTCGCTGGGCTTTCAAAGCCAGCCGACCGACCGTCCGTCCGTCCGTACCCATTCGAGACTCCTCGGCTTCGATAATCCTCCGCACGGACTCCTGCATGAGTAAGACCTGCACGGATGAAAAAGGCAAGCAGACGGTCAGCTGAGAGGGGGGACGTCAGCCAGACGTGGGGGCTTGCATCTCGCCGCGGCCTCGGCTTGGCTTGGCTTGGCTTTGAAATGAAGCGGCGCTCACCGCCGCCTCCGCCTCTTGCTTCTTCTTGGCCGTGTTGGAAGCCGAGCTTTGCCGCTGCTTCTCCAAGTCCCTGTCGGAAGACGGAGGGGACGGAGCTTCAACCAAGCGTCAACATTGCGCGCGGTTGGTCCACGGCCTCCAATTTCGCACCGTTCCTTCTGGGCCCGCACGTACGGCTGGATGACGAGCTGCCGCACGGCCAGGTAGACCACCAGCGGTCCCACCGTGGCGTAAAACACGGCGCTGGGCAGGAGTTGGTCGGTCAGGTGAACGGGGAAGAGGTACGTCTGGCTGGCTCGGTTTAGCCTGCGCACAGACGCTGCCCTGGATTATCTGCTATTCGTGGATGGCGCCCTGCCTGCCTCGACGCCAGGTTGCGACCAAACCAGGCTTGTCCGAGCGCCACTCACTTGACCTTGAGCGAGACACCCTGAGGCACCCCGACGCTGACCACGGCCCCCAGAACGCTGTGTCGGCTGATTTTCCTCTCGGCGCCGTACTCCAGCACAGTCCCAAAGAAGCCGGACCTGCAACGCGCGCGCACACACACACACACACACACACACACACACAAGCGCAGCGGCTGCAGCAAAAAGCGTGGACTGGGAAAAACAAGAGGTTCCCATCTGGCTACCGACTTGATTGAGCCCTTGATTCTGGTCTGGTCTTCGTCCTGGAACTTGTACTGGTAGCTCATCATCATAAAAGTGTGCGGAATCCCCAGCTGCAAAGAGGGAGCAAAGGTGGTGGCGGCGGCTGACGAGCAAGCGGCGAGCGAGGTGGGCGGGGCGGGGCCGGGCCGGGCGGCACACCTGCAGGGCCAAGGTGAAATGGCTGCTCTTGGTGTCCCGAACGACGCTGGTGTTCATGGACGAGTGGATGCCCCAACGCCACTGCAGGTAACCCATGGTGTTCTTGTCCAGGTGGCGGGCCAGCACGGTGGTGAGGCCGGGACGCACGCCTCGCGAGGAAAACTGCAGTCCGCACTGCGCCGTCACGTAGCTCGGGGGCAAAAAGAGCAGGAAAGACAACACTCGCACCTTTGTCTGCTCCGCTCATTCTGGGAACGCCAAAGTCTTACAAGCGCGGCGTCAAATTGCGGAAGACTTTCATTCCAAAGAGAGGTCCGTGGGTGTCCCCGGCGCCCAGCTCCATCTGCGGGCATAAACAAAGCGCTGTCCTCGGCTCCCAAACAACGTGGATACTTTGGACCGTCGCAAAGCAAATCGGACAAGGCAGGAAGCGAGCGAGCGAGCGAGCGCATTTTGGGAGAGGCTGTCGGTGATTGTCGAATAACCTTTTTCCGTGACTTTTTGTGTCAGACTGACGGGATGCCCGGCGCCGGGATCAGATGGGAACCGTCTGCTCGCACGCACGCACGCACGCACGCACGCACGCACACACGCGGGTTCTTTTGGGCAACATACCTCTCCCCAACCTTGAGCCGAGGTGACTCTCCTCAAGGCCAAGTTAATAGTCCCGCCTCCGTTTCCATTGTGCGTAGACAAAGAACCGGACAAGATGGCCGTGTCGTTGGCGGTGAGAGGGGCCTGGAGAAGAGGGCGCGCGCACACAGTTCACAACAGCTGCCACACGCTCGCTCGCACGCACGCACGCACGCACGCACAAAAGAGACAGACCTCGATGGATTGGGAGATGTGCATTTTGTTGATTTCCAGGTGCGGGACGCCGCCTCCACCTATGCCCTCGTAGTCCTCCTCGTAGCGATCAAAGAGGTCCGTGGCATCGACGCCCACGCTAATTGTTCCCTTTGAAGCGAAGGGGCGGGGGTGGGGGGGGGGCGTGAGAGCAGCGAGCCAGCTGGCCGGTCGGCCATCTCCAGCGAGTCATCGCACCTTCGGGTTGGTCCTTTGCTGAAGTCTCCTCTCCTCTCGCTCCCTCTGAAGACGCTCGTACTCCTCTCGAATCTCCGCAGGGGTTCTTTTCCTCTCTATCACCTGGAGGAACAACACACTGTGCCACCCGAACCCGTACAAGGGGCTCTTTCATGGAAAAAGAATGCTCATCTGTGACAGAGCGCACGCATGGGGTGGGGGGAATCTGACAGAGCTTTGGCCATACGTAGCGCACGGCGTCCTTCTCGACACACGTCAAGACTGCGCGAGTCACCCGAAGATAAAGCGTCACTCGACCGACTGACCTCCCATCCGTCGACGTCAAGTCCGCGCTTGCCATAGATGTCGTAGATAGCTCGTGCCTGCGGATCGCTCAGCACTAGAGAAACACAGAGCAAACGTCGCTCTGGCTCCGGATTTTGGGTCATCGGCGCGTTACCTTCGTAAGCTTGGTGCACCAGGTTAAAAAGACACTCTGCTTGGCGCTTGAGTTCGGGATCCCGATGTTTGTCTGGGTGGTATAACATGCACAAGCGTCTGTACGCTGCCTTCAGCTGCTCCTGCGTTGCCTGAAGCACAACGTTCACACAACGATTGACTTAGAGGAAATGTAAAAGTCATGCAAAGAACGGAAGGCAAGGGGATCATTGTTGTCAAACAGCTGGCTGGCAGAGAGCGTCAAAGGCTCGGTCCACACCGCACATCCATTCCCATTTCGGGGCCCCCTCCGTGCAGTGTGAAGCGCAATCATGCAATTATTTCAAGACCAACAATGTGGCTAGCCATTGGCCGTGTATCTGATGCCTCTGCAGGAGGAGCACTCATCCCTCCACCAAAAGTCCAATACCCGGCCGGCCGGCCGGCCGGCCGGGCGGGAAAGAGCGCTCCGGAGACCGCTGACGACCGACCGGCCGTGAAGCATTGCTTGTTCAGCGACAGCTTTATACGTAAACAAGCATGGCTGCATAAAAAGTGTCGCAGCACGTCGAGTCAAAATCAGAAATGTGACAGCGGCAAGGACCGGACGCCAGGGCATGCAGTTGCAGTAGTACTGGCACTGGCGGTCGGCAGGGGAGCACGCACGCATGCACGCACGCACGCACACACGCACGCACGGACGGACGCTGTCTAATTGGTCAGCTCCTTTAAATGGTGATTACGGCTCTTACGAATGACAATGAACTCCGAAGAAGCTCTTCGAGGACTTTGGAAATAGGAGCATTTTCTCCAGTCGCCCCATTTTAGCAGACGATTGCCAATAATATTGTGACTCTTTACAGTCTACCGACGAGGGTTCGCCTTGTGCGCTCGCTCGCAGCGGGGCACGCTGCATTAAAAAGGAGACACCTGAGAGGAAGCACGCGATCCCCTTGACATCAAGCATGTCTAATCTGATCGAGTCAACAGGAAGTAAATCCGGGTGTAGTCGAGGGCCACAGCAATAGCCAACTCGCCCTGAGCGCGCTGCAAACACGAAGAGGTCAACTCGCAAAATCAGTCTGCACCGAGGGGAGGCGAGGGGACGGAAGGGCCCGCACAAGGGCAAAAGCGTGCGTGCGTGCGTGCGTGCACGAGCCGGTTTGGTTCGATGACCGCTTGGTGGCTGCCTGTCAGCCATCAACTTGTTTCGCGCTCTGGAAAAAGGTTTGCAGCCAGAGGCAGGCACACACCGAAATCAATGTCGCCGGTCACAAGTTAGCCGTTTGGCTAACTTGTTGAACATCGTGACAAGCACAACCGGAAGGCAACATGGGCGGCCAGACCCGATGGCACTCGCCAGAGCACCTTCACACTAATTAGTTCTTCTCGGGATAATTGCGAAATGTACCTCTCGTCGAACGTTAAGCAGGGAATAGTAATCATCACTGGAGATCTCATCATCGTCCAAGGCAGACGCCATGTTTCCTGCCAGTCATTTCTTCTTCGTTATGTCATCAGAGTTACACAAGAATGGCTGTCGCACTCGGGCGCCATCTTGCGTGGCGGGAGTACTGTACAACACAAGCACTTTGGGACAGGTACACCGGTACACCGGTACAACGGTCATCGTTCGTTCTTTAAAACACGGGCTGGGCCAGCGGGTGGGGCATTTTACCCCCACCAAAGCCCTGGCCGCCTCCGGTGCCATGCCGCTGTTTTACACATACAATTTTGCACTGCCGGAACAGTTCTCCAGAATACTCTCATTTCCCAGTGCAAGTGAATGCATCTGTACGCGTCACCGGCGTGCGTGCTGCACTCTGGCTGCTCATTGGATGAGTTGACTTCAGGCTGCAAAAAGCAGCGGCAGCGCCAGCGGCAGCGCCGGCGAAGAGCCTTTTTGATGCTGCTGGTAGCTATCGCTATGCACGTCTTCAATTGCTCAATTCAAATGAACTGAGCCAATGTAACGCGCAAGTAAAGAAGACGCTGCTGGACTTTTTTCTGTGGCTGATCATTGGATGAGTCGACTTCAGGCTGCAAAAAGCCAGCCAGCGCCAGCGAAGAGACTTTTTTGATGCTGCTGGGAGCTACGCACGTCTTCAGTTGCTCAATTCGAATGAACCGAGCCAATGTAACGCGCAAGTAAAGAAGGCGCTGCTGGACTTTTTTTCTGTGGCTGTCGTGGTCAGCTGACTGACTGCCGTCCATGGAGACCTGACAAGTGCAACAGTGGTGAAAAACCTAGTTTAAAGCTGTCGAGTTAAAGTCGCAAAATAAGTTCCGATAAGTCTGTTTATATGATCAACAGACAAGTTAGCAGCAACTCACTTCACTTTTAGTCGTCATGACGTTAGAATACTAGATGGTTGAGCGTTTTGTTGGTAAATAAATTGAAGGTAAACGAAGTTCTACTTTCTATATATGGATTAACCGGACTTTTTGGAACAGAAAATGAAGAGGAAAGGCGAGATCTCATTTGTTTCTAAAGAAGCAGATATGGAGTGCAGAGCAGAAGCAAACCCTAACCCTAACCCATGCCCTGCATGGTGTCAACTGTGATATTAATCCACTTGCAGGAGCCCGACAAGGAAGTCGTGGAGATGGACAAACACAAGAATACACCAGCGGTAGTAAATTCAGATGGTCCAATTAGGCTGTGGAATTTGTTCATGCTAAAATGCTACAAAACGTAATAATCCCGTTTCAGAACAGCGTGTACATTTGTATAATAAACAATGCACTTTTGTATTATTATTTTTTTTTACAGAGTACGGTTTCACAGTTAGTACCGTACGATTTTCTTTTCAAACACAAAGGCCCGCTTTGGTTCACTCACACTCCGTGCAAGGCAGCGGGGAGCTGTCCGTTCAGCACCGTCCCGTACCGCATTTCAGCACTGCTGCGCAAGCAGCACCGCGTATCAGCATCTGCCATTAGCTCGCTCGTAGTTCGTCAAAGAAAGGTGGAATCTTAATACGAAAAGAAAGAAAAACAATCCAACCAGGCCCAAGACCTCCCTCCAAGCAGGAGAGCAGAACATTCGTCCTGCATCAGGGGGATCCAGGAGCTTGAAATACGCGACGAAATACGGTGACGTCATCGCTAGAAATGAAATGTCATATCTGCAAAACCGTAGCAGCACAAACAAAAGTTTTTGCAGCACAAACGAAGCACAAACGAACGGTACCATTTTGGGTTCATTTCGCAGTAAATGGGGGGCTGAGCGACGTCATCGCTAGAAATTAAATGTGTAATAGCTCCGAAACCGCAGCAGCGCAAACAAAAGGGTTTTTTTTGAGAGTCAGCATTAGCTTTTCCTGCTCACCGTGCCCATCCATCACTTGCCTGTTTTGCAAGTCACGCTCGAGCTCTGTGAGCAATTCTTGAGCTGAGGTTACGTTTTGACAAACATTTGGGACATGACGTGCGGAGCTTAGAGGTTTCCGCCATCTTGCCCCTCTCCCCTGCCGGTGATATATAAACAAACAATGCATATTCAGGGAATGATCAGTCGGCCTACAACCAGTACCGGCGGCCAGCTTGCCCAATACGCACTTAGCGTAAGGCCTCGCACGACGACGGTGTCATCATCATCATCATTCTGTCACGTGCTGTAATTTGTCTAGACTAGTAGCTGTCGCGTCTCGTCTCCCGTCGTCGTTTCCTCGTGTGTCAGTTTTGTCATGGTTTCCGTTCAGGCCCTTGTGCACTCGCCCCTCCCCTCCTGTGTCTACCCGTAATCAGTGGAATCGCCATCACCTGCCTGTCGTTACCTGTGTTGTATTTGTTTGTGAGATTGTCAATTGAGACAATATATGCGGGAAAATACGGCACTTGCAGACGGGCGGCAGTAACTCGAGAGCTAAAATTTCAAAAAGTAGTTTTTAGGTAGACACAACTGTTGTTCGTGTATGGACCTGCAGCCCTAGTCTGACACCTAGGTCTCAATGCCAAGTCATATTGTAATGCGCGCACGCACGCACGCACACACGCACACATACATACGCACGCACACACACACACACACGTACACCCACACACACACACAAAGTGAGGAGGGGGAGGAGGGAGACGTGTGCGTATTTGTCAGTCAGCTGCTGGCAGCCAATAGTAAGTTGGCCTGGTTCGAACGGACTGGCCGCCGCTCCTCCGCGTGCTGTTCTCACCGTGCACGCGCGTGTTACCCACGGTCGCAAGGAGGAGGAGGAGGAGGAGGAGTAGAAGGATGTTGCGCGCGAAGAGGAAATGGCTGCCGAAAACAAGCCGGAAGGTAGGAGAAATGGAACCGCATGCATTCTCTTGCGACGTGAACGTGTCTGATTTTGCTTGATGTCGGCGAACAGTAGGAAGAGGCGAGCAGAGCAGGCGACGCGCGCGACCGGAGACGTGTGTGCCCCCCCGTCAAAGAGCAAACTAAAAAAAAAGCAAAAACCCAAACAGACCAGCGAGCAAACAAAAAGCCTATCTCCGTTGCCTGTCGTTTCCTGACGGCTCCAAGGTGGAGATGGTGGCCGGCTAATATTAGCTCGCTTTTGTCGTTGGCTCGCTCGGTCCCACCGCCGAGCACGAAAGGACGAGTGCGGGAAGTGAGTGGTGCGGCGCGGCGCGGCGCGGCATGGCGCGGCGCGGCGCTGCACGGCGTGTCGTATAGTGTCGACCACGGACGTGGGCTCCGAGCCAAGTTCATGACAGCGTGTCTATCAGGCGGCGGGCGTCGTGCAACTTCTCCAGTGGCCGCCTCGCGTCACTCATGTTTTTATGCGGTGAACGAAAGCAAGCTCGAGGACATACGTGTCCCTCGCTCGCTCGCTCGCTCGCTCGTCGACGTGCGTCTTTGACACCAGCGTGCGCTGGCTGTGTCAAGCCCAGTTCTGGCGAATCCGGTTCTGGTGCCAGTTTGCCTCCGTCCTTGGCCCACAAGGGTTTGCAAGGGATGCCGCGTGGAGCTGCGGTGGAGCGCACCCACTTCGCCGGGCCGAATGCCATCACATCGGGGGACGGATTCGGAGCAAAGGTTGCAGGGAATGGAGGCTAATTGCGGCTGGCCGTCCGTTACGTGATGACTTCACACGGCTCACGAAGGTGAAATGAAAGCCATGCTGCCACTTCGAGTTGCGGCAGTTGGGACGAAGCGTGGAATTGCGAGAGGGCAAGGTGGGAAGTGGGGGGAATCGATTGGCTTCCTGACTAGGTGTTGGGCAGCGCTGGCTTGACAAGGTTTAGTGTCACCTCAAATAGAACTAATGATTCTTGGACGCCTGCATGGCGTGCACGTTGCACAAGTAGGCTGAGACGTTACCTTGATCCCCATTCACGTGTCGAAGAGGTCAGCGCACCTGCCCCAAAACCAAACCAAACCAAACCAAAATGCAAAGTTTTGCACGAAATCGCTCCATTTCCCGCTTGTGCTTTCTGTTGGCGGCAGCCTGCCGTTGTACCCGTGTCTTTCGCTTTTAGCGTCAAGGATTTTGTGCTCACTTTCCTCTGTCCAGCTAATGCGCGTAGTGCCACCAGGGGGCGATGTTGAGCCACACACAATGTGTGTGCGGCACAAATGAAGCCGTCCGCCTGGATGCGAGTACAGTAGGCGAACGAGTTCACCGCTGGGCACCCTCACGTATTCGGACGGGGTCCGTAAGCGCGAGTCCCTTTGCCGAGTACGGCGAGTTCTACTGACAGACGGGCCCAGAGGGGCAAAAGAAGCAGCGGCATGCAAATGTGAGTGAGACAGACGCACTCGTTTCAAACAGGTGCCTTTTCGACCTCCGGGCGGTAGGGCGGGCGGTAGGGCGGGCGGGGCTTTGCAGGGGGCGCCGAGCCCTCCGTGACGAGGGGGATTCGTTGCGTGTTGGGTTGCTTACTCGGTGCCGTCCGGAGCTTTGCGCTCCAGATCACTTTTTTCAGGCAGTCTCGTGTGTGTGTGTGTGTGTGTGTGTGCGCGCGCGCGCGTGCGTGTGTTTCAGCACCCATGAAAAGCACACAGATAAGCTAAAAGCTTGGTGTTAACTGCAAGCCTTTAGGAAAAGCAGACAAAGTCTGTTACGTTAGTGAGGAATCGTTTATGAAGGAACATTTCAATTCAAGGTCAAAGGAGCTGTTGCCTCGCCAGAGCTGGGGCATGTTAAGTCATTCACTGCTAGCTCTTTTCAAAGCAAATCCTCATCTTGTTTGTTCACATTTCTCCAGACCCAAAGAAAAGATCGACATCGCTTTGATTCTCAAAATGATTGTCCCTGCGCCCCCCCCCCCCCCCCCCCCTTTTTTTTTTTTTTTTTTTGTCTTTCCCTCCCAAAGGACTGAAGAGAGTTCCAAATCTGGATAAGATGTTCAGATCAAGTGTGTGTTATGCTGGCCACGGTTCACCTAAGAGTATCGGTGATGACGCTAAGAGCAACAGTAAGAATCTGTTCTGTATATTACAACTGTACCACATCGCCGCTGCGAGAGGCCATGCGCTGGCCTGTCCGTTTGTCCGTCCATCCATAATAATAATAATGATAATGATAATAATTATTATTATAACACAATTTATTTGTAAGGCGCCTTTCAGGTCCCTCAAGGTCACCGAACACGCATAAAAAAATAGCAGGAACAATTAAAAGAAAGAAAAGCGAGTTTAAAAGCAACGAACGTCTGCAACAGAGTAATACAATTAGACAAATGCCTGCCTAAACAGGTGGGTTTTGAGGTGGGATATGAACAGTTGGATGGAGTCAATGTTTCTGATGTCCGGGGGGAGAGAATTCTAGAGGTGAGGGGCAGAGCAACTGAAGGCTCATAGTTGACAGACGAAATGGGGGAACAGTGAGGGTGATACTGGAGGCAGACCTAAGAGACCGGGTGGGAATGTGTATGTGAAGGAGCTCTGACAAGGATAGAGGGGCAAGCGTATGGATAGCCTTGAATGTGCGGAGGAGGATTTTATGATCAATGCACTGTTTTATGGGGAGCCAGTGAAGTTGGTGTCGAACGGGAGTGATACGATGGTAGATAGGGGTTCCGGTGACAATGCGAGCAGTAGCATTCTGGACCACTTGCAGTTTATGGAGGAGTTTGTGAGGGAGACCGACAAGGATGGAGTTCCAATAATCCAGACGAGAGGTGACAAGAGAGTGGACTAGGATAGCAGCGTTGTGTGGGGTCAATGATGAACGGAGGCAATTAATGTTACGGAGGTGAAAATAGGCAGAACGGATAGTGTTGTTGTCCATCCGTCCGTCCATTCCTCCATCGGCCTCCTCCAGTCAGTCGCGAGCTGAGGGCTTGCCCTGGCTCCATATCTTTGTCTGTGGCTCTTTGGAGGCCAGACTTAGGCTCGGCCGTGGCAGGTGACCCTCTCTCTCGCGAGCCGGGCCGTTCCGGCGCGCGGGCGGCTCCAACGGGGCCGTTTGTGACCGGACACGCTTCTGGCGGCCCGATCTGAGTCACTGCGGGAGCAGGCTTTTGTTTGTGCCCGCGCACGAGCGATTGAGACGAGTGATTGCGAGCCAGAGGTGTTTGGGACTGACCGAGAGAGTGAGCGAGCGAGAGAGAGAGCCCTCACCTCACCTCTGCTCTCCTCGAGATGGGATTTTTATGGATGGCTGAGCTTGCTGAGGGCCAAGAACACATCAAGAGTCTTATTGGGTTTGTTGCAGGCAGTTAACCGTGTGCGCATGTTTGTCGAACTTCTCCTAATAGGCTTTATTTTTTTCTTTTCTTTGACGCGCTCCCCTTTTTCGATGACGATGACGGCCTGGCATAGGTACCCCACCCAAAGGCGCGCGCCCCTCGCTCGACCCGACCAATAATTGCAACGGAGTAGCACTGAATTTCATATTTTGCGCACTCTGATGAGATGTGCCCCAGTCTCTACGGGGGCTCTGCAGGCAGGCAGGCGTCCCGTCCCGTCCCGTCCCGTCGTGGTCCAAACGCCACAGAATCACTGGCGGCGACTCAGCTCGCTCCGAGCAAATGTAGGCAAAGCTCCATGGTGGACGCTGACTTTGCCGCGCTGATGATGCTGTGGTGTCCCGCTCCTCCCTCCCCATGCAGATGAACACGGACATTTGAAAATCTACCTGCCCAAGAAGCTGCTGGAATGTCTTCCCAAGTGCGCCTCGCTGCCCAAGGAGAGACACCGCTGGAACACCAACGAGGTAAAAGAGCACAATGTTTGGAAAGCGCGCTGAACTGAGCTTTGACCACGCAGGCACGCATGCAGGCACGCACGCACGCAGGCACGCACGCACGCACGCACGCACGCACACACGCACGCTTTGTCAAATGCTGGCTTGCGATGGCACGCCCCTGTCCTTTCTCTTCTTGGCTTGACGTGTCCGACGTAAACGCGCTCTCGTGCAAAATGGAAATCGAGGAAAGTCAACAAAGGATGTCGCGGATCTGCCCGTGCTTTTCTCCAAAACGAAGCGTGCGAGCGTGCGTGGCGGCGGCCGAATCGCGGCCGGCATGGTCAGCCGTGGAAAAGGGCAACCTCGTGCTTTAGTTCGGTCCGGGCCCGACTGCTGCGAAAGCCGGGCCTTTGGAATTGACCTTTTGGTGCTGTTAGCGTGTGCGTTTGCCCTCGCCGACCTGCACAGCCGCCTTTGATGGCAAAGTGTCAGCGCAAGCCCTCGACGCCGTTCGTCGGGGCAAGCGCACTCCGACACGGGCCCGTACCGTCCAACGACAGGGATGGGAGCAGTGCGCGTGCGCCAGAGGTCGTGGCCGCTAAAAGCGTCTCGGCCGGGCTCCTACAAAGCGTCGGCTTTTATGGACACAGACAAATGAGGCTTTTGTGAGGTGGACGGCGCCTTGACAATAGGCTGACCTCATTAAAAGGTGGCATAAATGCTTTTTGTCCCTCGGAATTAATGGGACATGTTTACAGGGGCCATTTGGGCTCCAGCTGCAAAGCTGAGCCGAGCCATCCGTCCGTCTGTTTTCGGCTCGTGCCGCTCTCATCAAACACCCAACTTGGTTCTCATCAAACACCCAACTTGGCTGTCATCAAACACCCAACTTGGCTGTCATCAAACACCCAACTTGGCTCTCATCAAACACCCAACTTGGCTGTCATCAAACACCCAACTTGGCTGCCATCAAACACCTAACTTGGCTCTCATCAAACACCCAACTTGGCTGCCATCAAACACCCAACTTGGCTCTCATCAAACACCCAACTTGGGTGTCATCAAACACCCAACTTGGCTGCCATCGAACACCCAACTTGCGTTGTTTTTCTGACCCGTCGCGGCGTTCTTGCGCCAGTCTTAACTCGGCAACCGCGGGTGCTTGTTGAATGATTTTTTTTTTTTTTTCTTTTCAAAAGTTGTTGGCCGGCTCTCCTGCTTGACCTTTAGGCAAAGGCTTGTTTTGCTGCTCCGTTGAGCCCGCTTTGTCAGGTGCAGCGTTGGCTGCCGACAGCTGCTTTGGTTTCTTTTGGAGCGCAATCAGCCAGGAGGGGTAATTGTGCTATTTGTCGAGTCATGGCGTCATTTGATTTGGTTGCGCCAGCTCGATTAAATATAGGGAGAGATTTGCGTCCGTCAAAATTGGAGATCAGGAACAGCACGTGAAAATTGCAGCTGTATAGGTGTGACTAATTTTGATACACACATCTCTCCCCCTCCGTTTCAGCTTGGGTGCAGTCCAAAAGCAAAAATGGCGGCAAATTGTTGGCCTTTTTGCCCTTAACCCATGCTCGTCTGGTTGTTTAGGCGTGGAGATTACAGGCGCTTACGAGCACAATTCACAAATCCATTTTGAGGAATCCTTCTCTCCAGGAATGCGCAGACTGGCAACCGAGTCACGTTTCGGCCCGCTCTTACCTTGAGAGGTAATTGGGCTTTTCTAAAAACTTTGCGACACACAACGTCTTTTATGAACAGGCCTTCAATTGCTTCAGTCCCGTGACCGCCGACGCTTTGACGAGCGACCGACGTCATCTAGCGCCAATACGATGGCGAGCGTTGCGCGCTTTCAGCTTTTCTTCCTTCAGGTGTGTGCGTGCGTGCGTGCGTGCGTGTGTGGGTGCGTGTGTGGGTATGCGCGTGTATGAGACAGACAGAGAGAGAGAGAGAGAGAGAGAGAGAGACAAGGCTTCACATAGCTCCTTTCTCTGTTGTTGTTGACATCTTCTTCTGGTTGTAGCCACTCGCTCAGGTGACCTTTAGCAAAGCCATTTTCAGTATTGAGTTTCCAAGTATCGCGTAGAATATGCGGATTGATCAAAAGAGGAACCGATACGTTCTGGTAAGAGGCTGACGTGTGTGTGCTGACGTGTGTGTGTGTGTGTGTGCGTGTGCGTGTGCGTGTCTCCATTGCCATTCGTGTAGAGTTGGGGCTAGGTCAATATCATATTAGCACTGCCATTGCATTTTCCACAGCCAGCCCCATGAATAATGTAACTGTTAGCTATGGCCACATACTATACGCATTGGCTGGCCATTATCAGTCTGTCCGACCGTCCGTCCGTCTCCTTGGAATCTTTCAGCCCCCAAATTCCATGCACCTTTTCGGATGCGGTCTGGCCAAGTCGTTGCCGCGGGAGATGGAGCCCTTTCGCCGGAGGAGCGGACCTCGCTGCGATGGCCTGTATTTCTGCATCATGTATCCCACAAAAGGTGGTCTGCACATCTATTGAGCCACGCCGGCAACATTTATCAGCTGGACTTGCCGGCTAAATAATTCAGCTTTTGAGTTTGTCAGCGGCCGGCGCCCAGACAGTTAGCAAGATTGATTAAAAAAGCACAAAGGGTGAGACGCCTTTGGTAACACGCTAGCGCAGCTGCCGTTAGCCGCTTCACCCGTTGTGCTTTTCGCCAGCCAGCCAGCCAGCACCGTCTGAGGCAGTTGTGCTCTCGTGTGGGCCTCTGCCGGTAAAAGCGGGAACGTGGCCCAGCTGCGCTCGCCCTCTCGGCTCCGTCCGTCCGTCCGTCCGTCCGTCCTATTGCAGCCCTTCATATATCGGCCCACTTTGCACAGCTCTAGGTTTGCGTTTTGCTCCGAAAGGGCGGCGGGGCTCGCCCGGCGTGGTCGGTCGGGCCTTGAATCGACACGGCGGCTTGAATCGCTGTGGTTTGCTTTCATTTACAAGCTCTCGATTCTTTTTGTTCAAAGCGTTCGCGTCGGGCAAAAGCCCGACCGAGCGACGGCTCGCTTTAGCGTCGGAGCCGCCGTTAAATGAAAGCTAGCACGCGTGGCGCATTCATTTGAAATGCCGGCCGGGCATTTTTGAAAGCCCATCCGTTGGTAAGACTCTCGGAAAGAAAAAGCTCAAAACGTCCCATTTCCCAAGGCGCTAGAAGAAGAGCAGCCCACACCCATTGGGCATTCCGCAGATAACCTTAAGATGGGCCACTACCTTCACGTTGCTACAAAGGGTTCAGGCTGAAGAAAATGTCAGCCAGGCCGGAGGCTGAGAGGCGGGAGGGCTCGCCTCCTGCTTGCGTGACGTTTAGCATTCTTAGCGAAACGGCGACTTTTGAATCCTTCTTGACGGCCCAAGGTGACTTGCAGCTCCTGAGCTGAAAAGGAGCCATAGGCAAATTGAATCCCCCAAAGGAGGATTCTTTTCAAGGAAGCGACGATATGCCTTTGTCATCACTTGCTCTCGATTGGAAAATCAATGGGCTTCGAGGGCACGTCTGGCCCTGGAGTTAAGGCGGCTGTCGCTGCCGCCGCCGCCACCGCCGTCACTGTGGCCACGCCTTTGCCGATTGCAGCTCCATTCCTCCAAATCTACCATGTCCGTCGTCAGACTGGCTAAAGACTGAGGCTCCAAAAGCCTCCGACGTCACACCGGGCGTCCTTTCAGTCAGGATGTGAGCTTTGAGCGCTCAGCCGCTCCCACCTTTCCTCCTCAATGGCCGAGACGTTTGCACGGCTTTGTTGTCCTTCTCTAGGGAGCTGACTTGCCTTCTTTGCAGCAGCTCTTTGACTCGCAACTTGACAAGAGTCTTCTCGTCATTCCAAAAGGACTCCGATATTTGACTTGATACTATATTGGAAAAAGGGAGCGGAAAAGGAAATCCAAAGGGAGCGAGCGAGCGAGCGCTCTGCTCTCAGTGGAAATTGGAAAGAGGTTGCAAAAGCGTCTCATCAACAGTTTGGGAAGCCAAGCAAAGCGCTTTGTCGGATTTGTTTGTCTCCAGCGGGCGACGGGCTTGTTTACAAATCCGAGAATAGTTTGACAGCAAATAAAGACAATGAATCGTGCGCGGTGGCGGCGGCGGCACTGCTGAAAACAATCATCCTAACAGCGGAAACACCTTTGCGCCAACTCAGTCCCAAATAAAAGCGGACCGTGGATTCACTTGTGCTTAGAATTGAGCAGGGCAGGCAGGCAAAGGCGCCAAGAATTCTCTTTTACTCACTCAAAATGCCAGCAGATGCCCTTGGTGTGTGCGTGTGTGTGTGTGTGTGTGTGTGTGTGTGTGCATGTGCGTGTGTGTGCGCGTGCGTGTGTGTGTGTGCGTGCGTGTGTGCGTGCGTGTGCGTGCGCGAGTGTGTGTTGTGTCAACGTCTGTCTGTTTGGTGATGCAGATGAAACAAAGGGAAAGGAAACGTCCGGGCCCAGATGTGTAAAGAGGGGCCGCTCGCGCAATATGCCACCAAAGTGTTTGGGTGACTTTGTTGCTGCGGAAACATTTGGTGCTGCTGCTGTTCCTCATTTGTGTTTGTTTGTTTGTTTGTTTGTTTGTTTGTTTGTTTGTTTGTTTGAAAAGAGCAGACTTGGATCAAATCATCATCAACTTGCTAAGCCTTTCTGACAATTTAGTGGCAACGCAAGCGAGGCACCGGAACAGCACGGCGGGTCTGCTTTGAGAGCAAACCATCTTTTTCTATGTTTTTGCCGGCTAATGACCAAGTGGCCAAATAGGAGCCTCTGGTTTTCACCGCCGAGAGATTGTTTTTGTTTTTCGTAGGGCAACATTGCAATTATCCGTGCAATTAGCTGTAATTACGCTGAAGAATAGTGTGGAAAAGTGTCATCTTGGCAGATTGTTTTGGCCGCTGAGTGCGGACGCTTTGCTTGATTGCGCCACGTGTGAGCATTGTCGTCTGACGCGGCACTCGTCGGGAGGGGCGGGCGACAATACACGCGCTTTATTTGTGTGTGTGTGTGTGTGTGTGTGTGTGTTTGAATGATGTATGATGGCACTTATACGGCACTTTTGGCAGTCAATGCTAAGCTCCGTGCTCCCCAAATGCTTTGGGGGGCTTTGGGTGCAGCCGTGGAAGATGCCGTAAAGTCGCCCCACCGAGCGAGTCCAATCGCCTCGGGTACCCTTGAGCAAAATACGGAGCAGGTTCCTCTCGCTGCCGATCTGCAGACCGGCAACGGGCCTATCCGTGCAAAGGCTCACATGGGCAACTGGTGCGCAGAGCAAATTCAGCACCCGCTGACGTGGCGCAATTGGCAGAATTTCTCCAAACAATGACAGCACGCCGCGCAAACTTCCAGCGCGGAATGTTTCCTGCGCCGACGTGCGTCTGTTTTTTTGGGCCGCAACGTTTGCTTTGTGCCGGCCAGCCGGCCGCCCAGCCAGCCAGCCAGCCAGCCAGCGAGCCAGCGCCAATCTCATTTTGCTGAGCGCTGCATCTTGTCCACAGTGTACTTACGTCAACTCCTTGTTTATTTCTTCCAGGACCATCCATGCTCTCTCATACTCTGCCCCCTGACCTCCTGCCTGCCTGCCTGCCTGCATTGGCGTGGTAATCATTTCATTCCTTTTTAATTTGCTACCTTTTGATTGTGTTGCCATTTGCATCCCAACCATGCCCGTTTGCTTGCTTGCTTGTTTTGGTCAACGTGATGAGTTGGCTGGTGCGCACTACTCGGGATCAATTTGGCAGGGCCTCCTTTGCATCGGCAAAACTTTCCGCACTGGGCCACGCGAGCGTCTTGACGCTTCCTAACTTCAGCCCTTTGGAAAATCTCCGACTGCATTAAACGTCGCTTTTTTAAGTATGAAAATCAAAGTTGCGTTAGCCGATGGCGGCGATCAAGTCACCCGACGAAAGTAGGCCGACAACGTTTTGCGAATAGCGTGTCCCTTGCGGCCAAATGTTTCCAGGACCGAGCCGGGGCAGGCGGAAGCGCTCGCTGGAGACAGGTGGCGGGCGGTTGCAGCCCGGAGCAGTGCGCTTGCTGGATGGAGAAGAGCCCTCGCCGTCGTCAACTCGGACCGTGGGAGGTTCTCGGAGCGCGATAATGGCATACACGAGCATTTGCAACTTCATTTGCATTTTATTCATTCAGCGCAATGTGTCACAAGCATTTGTTATCTGGCGACTCACCAACACATCTTCTGTGGCGAGGGCAAAGTAGCCCCCTTGGATTGGAGACCATCCCCGAGGTTTTATTCTTGCGATTTTTCTCGCAAGCAAAGCAGAGGCCGGGCTCGGCCGCGCAGGATCCTAGACCATCCGGCCGTCATTGGCCTACTTTGTTGAATTTCTCGCTGTGATTTCGGCGGGCGGCGGGGAGGATCCTGCAAAAGCAACTTCTCAAGCGGCCCCGTCTCGCCGTTAGCTCTGCTAATGACTAATTCATTCTTGCCTGCGTTGCGAGCCACTCCAGCAATTTGCCATTGACTCGACTTTAATGAGGGTTGCTTTGTGGAGACTTGAGCTCTGCGTGGACAGAGGTTGGCTTTTTGGAGCGTTGGTCATTGTGACGTGCTTTCTCACTTTGCCTCCATATTAGCCGCTTCCATGCCAACAAAGATTTCCCGAGTCTGACCCGCAGGTCCGACGACCCCTTCGTTTGACGCTCGCCAACAGTCAAACGGTCCGCTCGGCAGGCGTCGACGCGGTCGCTCGCCTTCTCGCAACGGTGACGGAAGATTTTTTCACTTTTGTCAATTTGTCACAGCAGCTGGACTGCTGAAGCTCATTTTCTCTGGCAGTGGGGTGGAAAGAGAAGAGAGCACAGGCCATTTGCTTTTGGCCTCATACGGGGCTGGCCAGCCTTTTATCAGTCAATGGGATTCGGGCTGCGATCCGGACCGGGGCCTGCATTGCACCACTTCGGAAAAGCTGCCCCCCCCCCCCCGTGTGCTTTGAATGTTGCAGACTGAGGTGAGAAATCAACAAGCGCAACCTGAAGTGGCAAACACACTCATGCAAATGCGATAAGAATGAGATTTTGCAGATTGAGAGAGGAGCCCTACGTAGCGTAGTGTAGCGTAGCGCATGTCAGATGTCAGGATGCTTTTTTGTGGAACGGAGAGCATTATCATGGTAATTATGCTGCGCTTCAGCAATGTGTTGTGAGCTCCTAACACATCTGCCAGGCAGAGATCCGATGTCGCTCGCTCGCTCGCTCTGCGTGCTCTGTTTGCTTGTTTGTTTACCAACAAGCGGACTGATGTCGTGGGGAGCGCCAAATGTCTGCAATGCAACTGAGATCAAGCAGGTGCGGTGGCGGATGGGCGGACGGGGAGAAAGTGTTGCTCTCCGTTCCCTTTGCTCGTCTAGCGTGAAAAAGATTGGGGTGGAAGAGGCGGCTGGGCGGGCGCACATCTTTTCATCTCTCAGGTTTCTGGCTTGATCCCAGGCTTTCCTCCCTCCCTCCCTCCCTCCCTCCCTCCCTCCCTCCCTCCCTCAACGGCGACTTTTTGTTTTGTCGCCAGCCATCCTTCTACGCGTTGTGTATTTGGGAGGCCGGTGGCCTTGTGCTTTGGTATGCACGATCAATTCCGTCGTCTGGTAGGAGTCGTCGGGAAATGTCACACTCGGAGAGGGCCGCCTCCCCCCGGCCACCATGAGCCCGGTGACGCCTCCGGCCCCATTGACATTTTGGCCAATTGGTTGTGACACAGCAGAGCCGGCAGGGCAGGGCAGGGCAGGGCAGGGCAGGGCAGGGCAGGGCAGGGCAGGGCAGGGCATGCCTGGCAAATGTCTAGTCCGGGCAAAAACGGCCACGCGGCAAGCTGCAAAGGGAGGAGCACCGGGACAAGTGTCCCGATACTTTTGTCTACCTTGCTTATGTCTTCCAGCCCCGTCTTTTGTTGTTGTTTTTCTTTTTGGGTGAAAATCCAATGAGTCTACTAAAGTGGGGCCTTTTCACACGCACAAAGATGTACGAGTTGTGTTTGTTCCGTTGAAGTGCAAATCTCTTTTGTGCGTGTCATTCATCCAGCAGTGGCAAAACGGTGCTCTCTATGCTAATGACACGGAATGTACGCACGCGGGCTCAAGCCACAAGGCCTATTTATTTGTTTGCGTGTTTGGCGAGGACTCTAATGCATCGAAATGAGGACGCCGCAAGTCCTCGCGAGTGACTCGTCGTCGTCGCTTTGCGGAATGAGAACCTCGTCGGGCACAGGCGCCTGTCGGGCTAGCTTGTCGAGGTCAGAGCTTATTAGCGTTGAGCGTGGAAGTGTCTGCTTGATTCCTTTGCTCTTTACCCCTGAGGGCTCATTGCATTGTATGGCTTTGTTTTCTTTTTTATAAGTGCCTTTCTTGGCAGTCACGCTCCAGGCAGGAGTCGGACAGGGCGGGCCGAGGAAGGAGCTGGCGCTGACGTTTGGCAGCGAGCATTTTGTATCCCGCAGGACTTTGTCTGCTTGTGATCACGTGAAAGACAAAAGGCTGGGATGTGAGCGTGCGGACAGCAGGCAGATTGAGGGCTAACCAAGAAGGCTTGACCGGATAGTGACGGCGTACCTGGCTGGCCACGCCTGGCGGCCATCTGATGCCAAAGGTTCATCTCCAGGCCCGCTTTAGCCGCTCGCTTCACTTGCACCGGCTCAGCCTCTGCCTGTGAGCGATATTACCTACGAATGGGTGGACTCGTTCAGCGTCCTTGATGACGTCTTTGCATTTCCTGCTGCCCCTTTGGGAAAAGAACGAGAAAGGAAGCTTATTTTGATCATTGCAAACCATGCACTCGTACACAAGCTTTGCTTCCGTACGTTTGGAGAGGTTGCGATTCATTGCAACTAGGGTGCAACTTTTTTGCCATCGGTGACGGGTTGCCATCAAAGGCCGGCGCTCTCACTCGACCTCTGCCATTTGCGTTTGGTTTTTTTGCACCCGCTTCCTTTTTGCACCCGCTCGCTTGCTCCCTCCCTCGCTCCCTCCCAAGTCTTGTCCTACATTTCTCCCCCCCCCGAAGCGTATCGGGGCCCACGAATCAGCAGCCCTTCTGAAAAGACGTCAAGTTCGTCCGACGGTCATAGGGCATTTCCAGATTTAGCTGCCAAAGCCGGGGATCTCGCTAATCGGGTCTGCCGGGGCCTCTTTGAAGTGGGCTCCGTAGAATCTCAAGTTGTTTTTCGGGAACTCGACGCACGGATGCTCGGCGGAGTCAAGTCGCAGGGAAATCATATCGTCATTTCACACGTCTTTGAGACTCATTGGCGTCGTCGCGCTATAGATTTCGATCGCAGCCTACGACAGGATGAGAATTCCTGAGCGGTCCGAAGCCTTTGTCTTTGTGGCGCCTAAGCGCATCGGCGGTCGGGGATTGCAAAGTGCTGCTGCTGCTGCTGCCGCTGCTGCTGCCGCTGCTGCCGCTGCTGCCGCTGCTGCCGCTGCTGCCGCTGCCGCTGCCGCTGCCGCTGCCGCTGCCGCTGCCGCTGCCGCTGCCGCTGCTGCTGCTGCTGCTGCTGTTGCTGCATGCGTTGCATACAAGGGAGCCACCTCCTTCCTGCGCAGCGTTGGTTTGTGGTTGGAGAAGAAACCAGAAAGTTTGGTAACCTCCCGAGGCTACGTAGCAACCTAAGCAACCTCGATTGCGAGCTGCCGCAGCTCCACACGCGTTTTTAAATCTCTTTCTTAGGCCAGGATCAAGTGCGGATCTCTTCTGCCTCCCTCGCTCATTATTTCCAACACTATGTGCTATAGGGACTCATCATATTGTTAGCAGGCAAAGAGCAAGTAAACCATGGCATAGTGTGTGCGAGTGTTTAACCTGGTGCACCTTGTTGAGTGTGATTCCAGCCATCCAAAAGATGCATTTCAGTTTCAGCGGCTACCGTGCGCATTTGTTTCAGTCTGTTGGCGTGATGACATCATTCATTGACCGCGGGCATGAATAGAGAAACGAGTGACAAAACGAGCACCGGTGGAAGAGAGACAGAGAGACAGAGAGACAGAGAGATTAACTTTGGAACGGACGGTGGCTCCGGCTGTTTGGGCAGGTGGAGGAAGAAAGCGCTTATCTGTCTCCATCATAATATCAAGGTCACGGATGGCCAGCTAAGCTAATGGTTTTCTCCTCATTCCTCTTGCGCTGGCAGGCTCGGGCGGTGCGCGAAGCCGTAGACGGAACATGACGCTCGAGCGCGATAAACGCCCTTCCGCTCTTTGGAGGCCCGAGACGTGCTTTGCGCTCTCAGACGCTGGCTGCTCAATCCACTTGGAGATCATCCGTGCAGATTGCTTATTGAGCGGCTGCCGTCATTGTGCGCCCGAGACGTGCGTGCGTGCGTGCGTGCCAATGCCGCAAGCCTGCATTTGGTGGACTGTTTGATTGTTCTTATACTTAAATGAACGTACACAGATGTGGACTTGAAGGCTGCATGGCAGTTGGCTCGCGTGGACAGGCAAGAACGGCCGAGCGAGCGAGCAAGCAAGCGCTCGGCTTCTCCTGCGTCTGCCACAGATTTGCCCGCCCCGCGTGACCATTTTGCCGCCGAGGAATAATTAACGCGGCAGCTTTTATGGATCACCCGCTGTCTGCCGATATCATTTTTGCCATTGCTCAGCAGAATCCGGGGAGAAGCAGCGACGCCAAGGTCCGACGCCCCGCGGGACGGCTCGCTGTCGGAGCGCCCTTTCTTTACAAATGCGACGTGGCCTCCATCGAGACGGGAATAAAAAGCCTTAATGCGGCCTTGCGTTATGTTGTATGGGGCTGAGCCGATAATGGCAGCCAAGATGAGGGTAAAAAACAAGAAGCAAAGGGGGGGGGGGGTTGAAATCGGCAGCGTCACGAAACGCAAGCGAGTGGCCATTGGAAGTGACGTCCACGGAGCTACTCCCCTCACTCAATGAGCTCACTTTGCACACCAAGATGGCCGCTTGTCGTCGAGAAATGGTAGCAAGACGGGCAAGAAATAGGCCATGCCACGCAAGATATCCTCAACAGACCTTAGCATTCCCAATGAGTCTGATTGGCCCATTCATTTCTGATGGAGTTGGCCATCCCTCGTCTTTCAGGATTCAGATGAGTTGACTGGAATTCATCGTCATCATTTTGCCATCAAAAGCCGGGGAGGGGAGGGGAGGGGAGGGGAGGGGAGGGAGCAGCAGCACAACATTCAAGAGCTGTTTTATCTTGTGTCGATTGAAAGGCGCTTTTATGGGCCTGCTTTGCCTTGCGCCTGCTCTTTTTTTTAATTGAACGTTCATTAGAGAGTACGCACACACGCACACACACACACACTCACAAGCCCACATTTCTTCTTTTGCGCTATCCGTGTCAGCGCTTAAATGCTACGTTAACTACGGAATGAAATGACGATTTGTCAGCCGGAATGGCGTTCTAGTGGGCAAAAGGGTTCCGTGTCCAGTAGTAGCCCGTGGGAGCAGACTAAAAGCATTCCAGTCTTCGCTTTCACCTGCTTTTGTCCTGACAACGACCTTGACGCTGTTCCTGCGGCGCTTATTTGAGCGAGCGAGCGAGCGAGCGGCACTCGGGCTTTCCTCTCCTCCGCATTTCTTTTCTTGCGCACACACAGCGAAAGCAGGCCGTTTTTGTCCTGGCCAGGGTCGCTCAGCTTCGCCCGTCGGTGCCCTCACGATCACAGTTGGGCACAAGACGTGGCAAATTTGGTTGTCGTTTTGGCTTGCGCAGGTTCCCATGCAATACGAGTCAGAGAGCGCTTAGCGTTTGGAAGGGAGCAGCGTGGCCGGCGCAAGTGTTTGTTATTCAGCTTGAATTATCCAGCCCACGGGGCCCGGCCGCCTCTTCAGCCTCAGCCTTCCCCTTCTTTCCCCCGCCCTGAACAAGCAATTAAAGGTCACGTCAATTAGAGCTCTCCAGGCTCTTGTCGGCAGCGCAGCTGGCCTCCGATCCGAAGGTTTGGCCAGCCCAATCTCGGGGCCGACACGCGCTAAGCAGCCACCGTGCCGCAAATCTTTTTGCCGTCAATTTGGCGTTAATCCCAGCCAAATACGTGTCAGAGGGAAGGCGTCCTTTCTGCGACCTCGCTCGCCAATCGTTTGCTTCACGTTGGGCGCCTCGGTTTGCGGATGTGCTAATGTGCGTCAAAGTCCTGACTTGGAAAAGGTTTGATTCAAGAATGCAAAACGCCTGCGCAAGACTTTGCGCCTACTGTGCGGTCGGGTCGGAAGCGCACGCAAAAGTCCAATCGGTGTAGAGAGCCCTTTTTTTCCCCCATCTTCAGCATCAGGTATGCGCGTGCGCAAGCATCCAAAAAGTCCAATCCATCTGGAGAGCCCTTTTCTCCATCTTCAGCATCTGCTATTCAGCGATGGACAGCGAATTGTTTTCCTTGACGATTCATGAATCCTAATGAAGGAGCTTGGCCAAAGAGGCGTCTTGCAAAAGGTTAGACGTGCTGTTGCTATAGCCAAGCCAGCGCCGCACTTGTTCGTAAACACCAATTTGGGGGCTTGGTGTAGTATTCCATGAATTTTCAATTCCTGCGTTTAGGATAGGAATAGAAATGGGGAGTCAGTCATCCACGTCTGCCAGCGTGACATGAAGCGGTCCGAAGTCCGACCTCACTCTTCAGGAAAGTCAGGCCGAGCTATCGGCGATCGCCCCCCCCCTCCGAGTTGTGATCCCAAAGATTCCACCGCCAATCACTCAGTCCAGTCATCTCTCGACTGGCAAACCGCACCTGTACCAATGTTGTCTCGTTACGTGAGCAAAAAGGTTGGCCTTGATGCGGGCGGGCGGGCGTTCTGGCACGTCGGCTAAGACAATAGCCACGTCTCGTTCTATTTGCGTATTGTTGCGCTCCCGCCCAAGGGGAAAGGTCTTTGAGGGAGGTCGGAGGCAGGAATTGTGTGCGTCTGTCTTTTTTTCCCCCCCAGCGCTGGCAAATATTTTGGTACGGGGACGCTAAATGTTTTACGAGCCAGATGATGGAGGGGAAATTGTGCAGAGTGCCGGTCGCTGCGCCCGCTGGTGTTATTTATAGCCAGGCACTTGTCATGCGAGCGTCCTCGGCGTTTGCGATGCGGCCCGGGAAGCCGACAATTAGCGCTATTATTAGCAGGGCCGAGGAAGGATTGATACTCACTAGCGTGGAAGCAGAATGCTGAGCTACATGAAGGGAATTTCCCCGACCGACCGACCGACCGACCGTCCCGATGGGCTTTTATGAGCGTTTGCGCATGTGGCCATCTGCAAAGTGGGAGGGAGGGCCCTAGCGGCCGGGCAGGCGGGCGACGTGTGAGATTCACGGCCGAGTGGTGAGCGACGCCTTCCTCGGCTCCGTGCGCTCTACCTGCTCTCAGCGCAACACTGGCCGCGGACGCTTTGGCCTTTGAGTAACGGGGCGGCAGGACTCGGCCCTTCCGTCGTGCATAATATATGAAGCTACATATTGTTCACCTGGCTAAGGCCTCCCGCAAAACCCAGGGCGAGTTAAGTACACTGGCCGGATGGCTGCACCAGCGGCGACAACACGGCGGCGGCGGCGGCGGCTGTCGTCCGGACCGGTCCTCCGTCTCAATAATGAAGGTTAGGTGGCGAGTGAGAGCGAGCCCACCTCGTGTCCGCCAGACAAAAGGAGATGTTGCCATGGAAAGGGGGGGGAGGGCTAGAAATCAATTTCCCATTTGCCGCTTTAGTTTCACTGAGATGTGCAGCGAGATTAGGGCCTTGGGCATCTGTGCGCTGGCTCCGTGATGAGCTTTACCTGGCCCGCCCCGCCCCGCCCTGACCTGACCTGACCCAGGCTGGGCTAATTAAAGCCCTCCACAAACAAGGCGATACAGATCTGTCCTTTAGCACCCCCGGGAACACTTCTCATTGTGGAAAGTATCCCGTAATGGGCTCATAAAACAACACTTTGTTTGTTTCCCAACATCGATGGCGCCGTCCGTTAGATTGCCTCACGCTTATGTGCAACGATGCTGACATGCCACGCAAAGCGTGAATCGTTGCGCCCTTGCAAAAGTAGCCAAAGTGCAAAATCAAGCCACTATCGTGATGAAATTGAAAAACAACTGTTAGGTTCAGATTCAGCACAAGGATCAGCAGACAAAAACCAGTGAGACAGAATGTTGATCTTTTCTCGCGAGGAGTGCATCCAGACTTACAGCAATCCAAAATACACTAAAGGTCACGGTTACACTCCTCTCTTTTTATTAAGGAATGCCCTACCTACAATGTGAGACTAGCCCCTGATAGGTGGGGGGGAAAGCGTGGGCTAGTCTCAAGAGTGAAGAAACGAGATTCTACGTGAAACTAGAAGTCGCGGACAGGATCCCATGAGAAACGAAAAGTGAATGTTATGGGAAACAAAGTAGTCAGGAGAAAAGAGTGCATAGACAAAATGACATGTGCAGACATCAACAACTTTCTTGGATTCCCAGATGTGTAGAAGGTCAGGAAGCTCCAGACAGCATCGTTTGACTTGCTGTGGACTGGGTGATGTCTGCAAGAAGAAACAGCAAGCATTCTGCGCAATAACTTTATTAATAAGTACTCATTAGGGAACGCATGATAACATATATATACAATTTATCTAACAAACGTTCCCACCGCCGGCCAATCCAGATGTGTTTAATTTTTTGCCGATATGAAAGGTGTACCTGATTTAGGCCACGTCAAGAAAGCAACTCGTCAGTGAAGAGACGTTTTTGGTGTCGCCTCAAAGAGCGCTCGGATGAGTTGGGCGCCCGGTTGTTCACCGTACGTTTGCAAATCGACGATTCACTAAGTTGTGCTTGGGAAGAGTGCGGGGGAGCTTTTCAAAGCGCCTGCAGCCGTATTTCAAGCATGGCAGATCAAGAAAGATGCATTGAATTGTATTTCATCGGGCAAAGCTGCACGGCTCGCTCCGTTGCGCTCGCCTCGCCCCACGGCGCATGACTTGATGCATGGAAAAAACTTTTGGGATGTCACCTTTTCAAGTGTGAAAGTTGGGTGCAAAACGGGAGATGAGTTTGCACGCGACGAATGCGAATGATTCGTCTGTGGAGGCCTCCCATTGTAATATGACAGCGGCGCCAGTTCTCTGGGCGGCTCTATTGGCTGTGGCGGGCAGCTAGGCCATCGCGGCTTAACTGCGAGCGTGCCGTCAAGCGAGCCGCCGTGAGACAACAAATAGATGAAGACGTGACAGACGAGACGGCGACTCCGTCCCAGACAGATCTCAATAAGCGAGGCGGCGGCAGATTGCCTTCCTCCAGGCAGGCCGCTGAAAAAAAATGAGAGGAGAAGAAAAAAGCGCACGGGTGCCATGGAATGTCACAATAGATAAGCGTCAGCAGCGCCTCTGTATTTCTTCTGCGTAACAATTTGACTAAGCAGAGAATTACCATGAAGAACACGCAGTCATTTCCTTTCGCTTGACCGTACGTGGCGCTTTTTTTCTCAGGTCAGCTAAAACCATTCATGACTTTGGATAAATATGTATGATTATGATTGTTTTGATTTGATGAAACAACATGAAATGGGTTCAAGATGAACTTCAATCTAAAACATCGCCTCGCCTCGCCTCGCCCCGCCCCGCTTCCCACATTTGAGAGCGCTGGCATCATCCTGCTAATGCTGTCCAGCCTCTCCTGCTCCTAATAAGGCGGTGCGCACCCTGCATTCCAGGAGTCCGACGTTATGGATAAATCATGAACGGAGGCCGAGGATGTGTGGAAGACTTGTAGCGAGCGCACTGTGCTCGGGAGGGAGCGCTGGCTGGCTGGCTCGGTGGCCTGCCGGCCGGCAGGCCGTCCGGCCGGCCGCTGCTAAATATTTCATGGACACACAGATGTGCTGCCGTCTGCGTAACTGCTCAGCACAGCTCGACCATTAGCCACCGGTGAAATCCCGACGCTTGGCCCGCTACACAAATCTAAAACGGGAGGCCCTCGCGCCCGCCCCCAAAATTTGCAAACAAATCCGTGCGGCAACAGACGGCGCAGCTTTGAGAAACTTGCCCGAGTGCGGCCATGCGGCACTTGTGTCGCTTCAATTCCATTCCACTTATCTCCCGAGTGGGAGGGAGTGAAGCAAGTGCTGAGTCAGAACAAGGATTACTTCCTGAGTTGCTGCACTGTCCTCATCCCGATGGGATGGGAGGGACGGAGAGCAAAGAGGACAGCACTGGTGGCGAAATTGCCCGTCCTCAAGTGCTGCTATTTCTATTTGGTCACAGAGGCAAAAAGAGCATGTGCACACGAGGGAAGCAGACGGTCCACCGCCTCGCCTCTCGTCGGATGCGTAAATAGATTCAAGATTCAAGAATTAGCGAGCCGTGATAGCGTGTTTACACACTGCGGGTGGGGATTCGTCCCAAAGGCTTTCACGTCGCGCTAGTTGCGTGGACGCATGACACGGCTCGCCGTCGACTGCGGAAGCTTTCGTGAACCGGCGGCCAAAAAAGGTCGACATTTGACACCCGCCGGAGGCCGGTGTTGCTAACAAGCCTGCCCAATTGATGGAATGCTTGCATAAATGAGTATCAAACAAGGCGTTGCAAAAATTCCAGCTAGCCGGCCGGCCGGCCAGCCAGCCTGCCGGCCAGCCGGCCAGCCAGCGATGCCCTCGCTGAATGTGCTGAAGGTCCAACGCCACGGCCGCAGAACGGAGGCTCGGCGCCTCTGGCGGCTGGCACACGGCCGGACTAACACCCCACCTTGATAAACGTGACGCCGCCCTGGCCGGCCGGCTGAGTGGTGGCTTTGCGCCCAAACTGTTCAGCGTTGGTTTTGTCGTCACACGAGACTTTGGGTGATTTCAAGTGGCTGCGGTTGTTGTCGTTGTCACGCAAACATAAGACAGTGGTGAGACAAGGCAAGAGATTGTGGTGACAGATGGTAAAGGGCCAGTACTTTGGCGCTCCATTGTTTAGGCTTTTTGTCAGATGCTCTGGCTGCTGTATTTCCTCCAGTTGATGATGAATATTTTGGCTTTGTTCCACCTTGGAAATTCCTTTGTCGCCTTTTGAAGTGCAAAATCCGTGGCTCGTGCGGGCAAATAACAGCGAGGACATCCAGCGCAATGATAATTCTTCAATCAACGTGGCTTTCCAGCTCAATCGCTGCTGTCGTTCATCACCTGACGGTCGCGCGTGACTCAAACGGACCGGCTTTGCTTCGGTTATCGCGGCGGTGGCGGCCGCCGGGGCCAGGGGACAGAAATAGTAGTCCGTCTGTTGCCAAGGTTACAGCTTTGACAAGATGACGAGGCCATTCATTCTCCGTACTGTATCTCGCCGGCCTTCTGTGAGAAAGCGGCGGGCGGCTAATCTTAGCCCTCAATCTGTGCGCCTGTCATTGTGAGGAGGGAAAGCAGAGCAGGTAAGGAATTCGAGGACCGGTAGATAGCGGATGGGCGCAACGTGTCGGCACCGGCCCGGCTCGGCTCGGGGCCTGCTCGGCACCGACACGTTGCGCCCATCCGCTATCTGCCGGCAGCCCGCATCCTCATAAGCGTTGGCCCGGCTTGCGGATAAAACGCCAGGCCTCCCATCGCAGTCCACGTGTCTCTGTGCGGGTGCGCGGCTGAAAGCACCAAAGCCGGCCGAAAGGCCTGCGTGATATTCGTAACCCAACTATAATTGAAAAAATTGAAAGTATTTCCAGCAGGGAGGAGCGACATCGTAGAGACAACGGGAACAAGGGGATCTCTCTAATTTAAAAAAAAAAAAAAAACAGCAAGAGAAAGAGAGACTTGCTCAAAGGGACATGAGAAAGTTGAAAGTGGAGCCGTGTTTGGCATGAATAAGTTGCGTGGCCTCCTTGTTTGCGTGGCGGCGACACTGACGCGTCTTGGCCCGTCAGTACAAAGGAGACTTATCTGGGATGGCGAATGGATTTCAATGGCAGAGATGAATGAGCGTGCTTGTTCAGGTTCAGGGGGCTTTCGAGGAAAGCGGCGTTCTCCCCGCACGGAGCAAAAGTGTGACGGCCGCCCTGAGCTTCCTGCCATCTTCAAGCAGAGGCTCGTGTGAGGGGACACGATGCCAGCCGGCCGGCCAGCCAGCCCGCCAGCCCGCCAGCCCGCCAGCCCGCCAGCCCGCCAGCCCGCCAGCCAGCCAGCCAGCCAGCCAGCCGGCCAGCCAGCCAGCCAGCCAGCCAGCCAGCCAGCCAGCCAGCCAGCCAGCCAGCCAGCCAGCCAGCCAGCCCCAGTGCATTACTTTGCGCTTATCTATGGCTAATTTATGCCTGTCGAAATTTGAAAAGGCGCGGCTGGCCGGCGGGCGGGCCCAATGTGCCTGATTTACAAATGCGGCCTGGCCTGGCTTTGAATTCCGCTCGCTTCTTCAAATGAGTGCTAATGGCTGGGAAAGCGCTTCATCTCTCTTCTCTGCCCTTGCTCTGAAGAGACAAGGAGCGGAGGATTTACACCCTGGCTGAAACTTAAATATTTTACAAGAAGACGTCTTCCTTGTTCATTGTTATTGATAGAAGCTGCCCGGGGCCATTGTCTTTCAAGCATCCTTCATTAACGGCAAAAGCGGTGGGCTGCCTGCCTTTGTCATAATTCAAGACAGGCTTGAGCGCGGCAGGCGGCCTCAATAAAGGGGAGAAACGTCTCAGCAAAGAACTCTAAATCCACTTGCACAAACATACCAGGGCTTGAATCAGGCGGAGGAGACGTGCTCAGTCTGTGGGCGGGCGGGCGGGCGGGCGGGCGGTCGGGGGGTTACGCACCGGGGAGGGATGCCAGTGGAGGCATGACGAATGGCCGGCACGCCGTCACGCCGTGCCATGACGCCGTGCCGTGACGCCGTGCCGTGACGCCGTGCCGTGACGCCGTGCCGTGACCGATGCCAAGTCCCGCAAATGGGCGGGAGGCGCTCAAGTCGCGAGGGACCGTCCCGTGATGGGACGCTGCTCATTCACATTCTCTACTGGGTTGTGACAGAACTGCAGATCGCCTTCCCCCCCTGTAGACTGCACAAGCAAGGGGTTTTCACCATTCCAAATATGACCGCTTACCTCTTTTCTAAGAGAAATATCTCGCCATCGGGTCCTTGTAAGTGCGCAGGCTCCTGCTCTCTCCTTGATTTGCTTTCGAGGTGAGAGGAAATGAAGAGTGCAGATCAATCGCAATATTTGTTTGATGTGATGCGGGCGTCTGCATAGCTGGAGTCTGACTGCTTGGCATCAACACAAACGGCGGAGGCTTTTATGTTCGCTGAAGACGCACGCAGCAGGCATATGCGCTGCTACGTGCGCCATATTTGACTGGTGAGGGAGGGGAGAGGCGCGCCAACTAAGCCTCCCATCTCAGACGGAGAGAAGAAAGAAGAGACGGCGGCCTGAAAGCCGGCTGGCCTTCTTGGCTCCCGTGGACAGGCTGCCGCTTCCGGCGGGCGCGCCACTCGCCTATTAATAGACTATCGAGTGCGATCGATCCTTAGCGCTGCTGACACTTGAGGTACAATGAGCCATCGATCCCAGCGGAGGGCCGCGGCTTTCTTCTCGCCCGACTACACTCGTGGCCCGAGAAGCGCAATTTGGGAACTTTTGCAAAGTCCTAATTGCAAAAGCTTTTGAAGGCGGAGACTCTTTGTCACGGGATGGACGAATTGCCTGTTACGCCAACCGGCTCAAGCCGGATGCGCTCGAGACGAGACGAGACGAGAAAGCCTCTGAAACGATGCGCTAAAATTACATTTGAATGGAAGGGATAACGAGGAAAGGGAAGGGTGGCCATATCGATAACTCCTCTAATGGTCAATTAGCGCATGCTCTCCGCCTCTCGTGTGCTAGATTTAGTGTGGTGGATAAGGTGCTACCTGTTTAGCGGAGGCTTACTTGTCACAAAAGGAGCGCCCGCCTCAAACAGCCAAATTAAAAGCTGAATAATAGATGAGAAAGAAGAGGAGACAGCTGTAATTTCCACACAGAGGAAGATGCCACAGACAAGAGGAGACTTGCGTCCTGTCCTGCTGTGAGGCCGGGTTAGGGTTAGGGTTAGGGTTAGGGTTAGGGTTGGCCTCGCCTCGCCTCGCCTCGCCTCGCCTCGCCTCGCCTCGCCTCGCCTCGCCTCGCCTCGCCTCGCCTCACAGCAGGATGGAAGGGGCTGGTTGGGAAGCTCAGTCGGAAGGCACAGACTGTGTGTGTGTGTATTTGTGTGTGCGTGCGAGTGCGTCTGCGTGTGTGGTGTGTGAGATGCACATGCCAAGACTCGCTGGCCGGCCGCATGCCTGTCAGTTTGTCTTTCTGTCACCCTTTCTCGGTCAGACCGCGGCCTCACACGATCAAATGTAGCCGTCTCCGTGCTAATGGCCGGCTGTCCGTCAAACGCACACACACACACACACACACACACACACACACACACACACACACACACACACACACACACACACACACACACACACACACGCACACGCACACGCACACGCACACACACACACTCGCACACATCCGGTCAACAAAGTGGCGAGGGAGATGCCACGGCGGGCTGATTTCAGCGTCGGTCCCACTAATGGTAGTAATTAATTGACGAATGAGGTCAAATGGAAGATATCCCAGCATGTCTCAATCTACACACGAGCCGGGCGGCAGCGCCGTCAGTTGTTTTCTCGATGCGCAGCGCAGCGCGTTCCCCCGGCCGGCGCTCTTCCGCCGCGCAAGACCTTGGGATGAATGTTAACCATGTTTAATAAGCCGAGAGGTGAGATGGATTGGATGGAAGGCTTAGCGCCAATCCCGGCTGGGGAGAAAAGCAAACGTACGCAAAACTACTACGCTTGGTGTCGGTAGAGCGGCCACTCGGATGGACCCGCCACGCTACGGCAACTCCAGCTGGACCAAGCCCAACAAATGACATTTGAGCCTCATAGTCTGGGACGATTGCAAATAGGAGTTCCATTCTTTCTGTTGGCATTGTGATTTCGGCCGGATGATTTCACGTTGGCTCCGAATGAGACGCCGTGGTCTCATTCATCGTCGACAGCTTACTTGTTTATTTAATTATGGATTTGTTTGCTCAATTTGTCAAAAGAATTTCCCCGTAAAAGCAAGCTCGTCTCTTTGAATCATGACCAGGTTGAGGAATGTGCCCGCCGATGGCGGCTTGCGAAGGGGAAGCGGCTCCGTTTGATTGGGGGTCTGGTTTCTACTCAAACATCAACAGGTAAAAGGAAAGCTCACATAGGTACAAAAGGCGCCTTTTCTCTCTTGCGATAACGGCAAATTCACCGGCTCCCTGTCAAGTCGTGCCTCTGGCCCTTTGTTGGACTCCCACGCGGCGGCCGAGACGAGACACCTTTGTTCCGGCCGGCCCATTCACGGAGCAATGGGGAATAACATTGAAGCGGCTTGACAATTAATAGCCGCGCTCCGTCTTTAATTAAGAGCGTGAGGCCAGATAAACGGAGGAGCGCCAGGCCGCACACAAAAGAGGTGTCCCCCCCCCCTCGCCCTTGCTGCCCCGGACAAACGTTCACCTCGCCGTCTTTGGTCTCCGTGCGCGTGAGTGAAGGTCTTTTGGCGGAGCAAGAAAAGCTAGCCGTCGTTCACCAAAGGATGGCAGTCAAATGTGAGACGTGATGGAATTCCAGAGGCCGCTTTGAGTTGTCTAGACCGGGCAGAAGAGTTAACAGTGCGGGCGAGCGGGCAGAGAATGCCTTTCATCAAGTGCGGGCCGCGCCTTTGGATGCTAAGGACAGAGCAGCGCTCATCGGGGACGGACGGCGGTCTTTCGGGCATCTTCTCCAGCCTGCCGAGGAACTCGGTTGGCTAGGCCTCAAAGGAGCCGAAGCGCAGCCCGTTCTTTTGGATTTGCATTTCCTCTTCTGACTGGCTCTGCTCGGGTCTCTCCGCATTCTTGCTCTGAACGTTGTGCCCGCACTGCGTCCGATGCGGAGATGTGCTCCAACAATCCCAAAGGCCAGAGTGAGGCACCTTCCTTAAAGAATAATATAACATATATGTGCGTTGATTCAAAGAGAAGCGCCAAGTGACTCAGCTCGCATTGAACCCAGGCAGACTTTTCAATGGCCGCCTTCATGCTTCTCCGGCTTGAAATGCATTCATCACTGTCGGAGAAAGCGGTGCCCCAAAAGGAGCCATGGCTTTATGCTTCCCTTGTCTCTCTCTCTGTCTCTGTCTCTCTCTGCCCTCCTCCATCCCTCTTTCCTGTCTTTTTGCTGCTCTGTTCTGCTCTGCTCTGCTCTGCTCTGCTCTGCTCTGCTCTGCTCTGGCTCTGGTTGCATTTGCGCTTGTAATCCGGTGATGGTGGTGGTGGCGGCGGCGGCACGTTGGCGCTTCAGCATCCGCCCACTAGTGGCTTTGTTGGTGGCGGCGGCAGGTTGGTGCTTCAGCATCCGCCCACTAGTGGCTTTGTTGGTGGCCCTGGGCTCCCTTGCAGGAAGTATCGCATGGCATGTGGCAGTAAAAGCTGGCTGGCTGGCTCACCAGGGAGCTCTCTCTCTTGCCGCTTTCAAGGTCAACGCTTTGACTCGGCATTCCCCAGACTCCACCGCAAGGCAGGCCGCGGGCAGTCTCCTCTTTCCTCGCCCCATAGTCGTTTCATTGGGCCGATGGTCCAAAGGCCGTTGACGGCCGCCGGCTCGACTTTGATGCGGCGACGTCAGCGTGGAGAAGCGCGCTGCCGGCGCCGCTGCCGCCGCCGCTGCCGCCGCCGCTGCCGCCACCGCCGCCGCGCCCAGGGCAAGCGTGTTTTCTCAACCCGAACGCACGCTCGCCTCTCCTTATGCCGCCCGTGCAAACGTTGCAGCTGTTTAATGGCTGCGCTTGTTTTTTTGTTTGTTTGTTTCCACCTTTACGCTGGGTCGGTCGGGGGCTAGGCGTTATCCCCGACATCTGTTCCCATTGTTAAGCCTCCGTATCTTTGATAGGAGCCCACGCTCCGGCCAGGAATGCGGATATGGATTTTTAAGAGAGGAGTGATGGAGCAGGGCTGAGTGCTAACAGGCTCTGCGGTCGGTCCAAATGTCCCCGCTGAATAGCTTGCATTCATCTAATCGCAGTTGTGTTACAAATGCATGCATGAAAATAACGCCAGCGTGACCCTTTTTCCTAATTGCCGTCCAAACAACAAACACGTTTGCTCGGCGTGTCACTGCGGTTATCGTTACGCTTTGCTCAGCCCGAGCAGAGACGGAGACAGAGAGGCCCTGCCCCGTTTGGGGAGCAAGCAAAGCAAGTAGCGGGAAGCCCGTTTGCGTGCAGCCTGACATGGGCCGGCGGCGACGTGCTGCATCCGTGAGCGGCGGGAGAAACGAAGGGACGCTTTTTCTGGTCGCTCACGTCTCACTCGTGGGCACGGCTTGGTCAAGAGTGACAGAGGAGCCTGGCTACATTGTCCTATTTACAGCCCGAGCCTTTGCTGACAAACAAGGCAAACAATTCATCTTGTGGCACATCGGAAATTCTTACGGACGGCGGTGGCGGCGGTGGCGGCGGTGGCGGCGGCGGCGGCGGGTCCGTCCTTGTGTCAAGTGCTCTTGGCGGTCCAAGTAGGTGATGAATGTCGTAGCTGAGGAGTGAATTGCCGCCTGTCGCCGGCAATCATTGGCTTGTCAACCGGCGTGTAATGTGCTTTTATATATGCCCATTAGTTTGGTTGGGGAGAAAACGGTCGGCCGCGCTCCAGCATCTGAGTGACACGCATCAAAGTGTTGCCCTGTTCACGCCGGTGGCACACTTCATCCACCGTAGCTCGTTTTTGCCAGAGTTTGGGTTTGGTAAATAGTTTGGAAATCTGTTAGAAAATGCTCCAATGTTCAATGCTATTTCACTGTCTTTGAAAAGAGGGACTGGAAACAAACGTGTCTCAACATTCTAAAGAGCAAAGACTACGTATTTGCGGGCTACGCGGCGGACGGGACCCGGCCCCCGGGCCCCGGGTTTGACACCTGCGGTCTCTGGCGTGGCATTGTGTGACTCCCAAGGCTACGCAGGCCTCGCACACTGCACACACGACGGTCGCATCCTTTCGATTCTGAGGTTGGACCCACCGTACGAGAACCCGCCAAGACGCACGCCTCCATCTTTGGCTGAGCACCTTTGCGTGCCTGCGCAAAGCTTTGGGAACAAAGACGGTCCCCCGAGTCGTTGTGACCTTAACCGCCCGGGGAATCTCCCGGGGAATCTCCCGGGGAATCTCCCAGGGAATGCCAACAAAGCGCTTTGAACGTGTTACAAACAGCAGAGAAGGCCTTGCGTGCCAGCCTCACAGCCCTCCTCGTGCCAGCCTCACAACCCTCCTCTCCGCTCTTGTTCGCAGGAGATTGCAGCCTACTTGATAACGTTTGAAAAGCACGAAGAATGGCTCACCACGTCGCCCAAAACAAGGTAAGACAATGACGCCGTACGGCCCAACTCGTTGTCCTCTCATCTTTGCCCTCCTTTACGCGCTGAAATGAAAAGAATGACAAATCGCCATCTTCGAGCAGGCGGATGGCTGCGTTTGAGCGCGTGTGTAACGTAGCCGCGGGGAAGCGTCCTAACTCTTGACAATTGTCATTTTGCTTGCGACTTACTCCTGCTTTGAACCCTTCGAGGCCTAAGGCTGGCAAAACACGCTACGCCACGCCACGCCACGCCACGCCGCCCAAGCCTGAGGGCGAAACACTCGACTAGTTCTGGAAATTCAACACTTGACATCTCCCGACACATGGGACGCCTTTCATCCGCAGGAGCGGAGGAAAGCAAAGTAACGCGTTCCCGGTGCTATGCTTTGGTGGACCTCACCCAAAACATGCCAACACAAAGCCAAAGGACCTATGTGGAAATACTGCAGCAAGACGAGAGAGAGGGTGCTGTGGGCGGTGCTGGCGGCGGCTCCGGCGGTGGCTCCGTCCGTCACTGCCGTGCGTTGCTCTCTGTTGCTCTCTGTTGCTCTCTGTTGCTCTCTGTTGCTGCCTGTGCACTCGCCGCATGGGGGATTCCAACCTCGCCTCACGTCTCAGTGCAGATGCTGCTTGAACAGAAAACAGAACGGCAGGAAGGACCCCCCCCCCCCCCACCTCCGTGGCGTGTGGGAGCCATCCCTACGGGGTTGCGCTCGATGTGGATCTCAATAAGGGCGAGCGAGAGAGGCGCTGAAAAGTGTCAAGTGTTTGTCTTTTCCTTCACGGCAGCGCGTAGTGATGGATGGCCGGCCGACCAGCCGGCCAAGCTTGTCAGCAATGAAAGGGGCTTGATGGGAACCCATTGACGGCTGGCCGCTCAAGGTCGTCGGCCAAAGGTCAAAGGCGGGGCACCCGTCTGTCGCCTTTGCGATCGCTGTCACACATCTGGCGGCGCCCGCTGCGTGATTTGCTCTCGTAGTACACGTTCCCTCCAATTGGGGCAGAAAGTGGTTCAAAAAGCGTGCAGCCCAGCCTTGCTAGCGACCTTGCATTTCCACGCAAGGCAGGGCTCGGCGTTGTGGCTTTTGCGAAGCCCGTTGCTTCGGCCGAGGCGCCGCAGCGCACCTTTGCTTCGTAGCACGCAATGAATGCATTCACGCAAAAGGCCAATTAGGAGTTTCCTCCCATCTACTCGCTGCCTGCTGGCCGCCGGTGACAGTGTGCTCATGGTGTGTTGAGCGCTTTGGCCGGCCGAGCCAGAGCACGCAAACCAGTGAAACGCTGGAAGAATGCAAACGGAGCCAGCCTGAGAGAGCGAGAGAGTGCCAGCCTTCTTTGTCTGCCATAAAAGAGACAAACGTCTCCTCGGGGGCTTTTTCACAGGTGTGCGCATGCTGTCAGATGTAGAAAGTAGCAAGCAGAGGGTGTCGCACAGTGCTCTGGCCCAAGAGTCTTGTGAAAAGCTTGCTTGTTATCCCCGCCATCCGCAACTGTGGCATCAGCCGTCTGATGTGGCAGATGGAAAGCCGAAGCCGACCGCGTCCGTTGTGTTGCATCCGAATAGGCCGGACCGATTGAGCCACGTTGTCGTCGGATTTTTCACCTTCCACTTACGCGCTGTGGCTCATTTGCAAGTTGGAAAGGCACGGCCGTGCACTCGCAGACATTGTATAGTGAAAGGATGAAACCATGGGGCCCCCCCGGTCCGTGCCGGCCAGGGATGGCGGCGTGACGCTGAACCTCGCCGCCCCAGCGCAATCGCCCTTTCTCCCCCGACAAGAACAGCAACAGCAACGGCGCCACTCCAAAATGAACAGCGGGCCCCTCCGGACAGCTTGCAAAGACGAGGCTTTTATTAAAACATACAGCAGCTCTGCTGGCTGCCACCCTGGAGGCGCTCCGGCAAAGCTGAGAGCCAGCAAGCGCTCTTTGCGCTAGCCCGGCGGAGCACGACGACGCCTTTGTAAACACGTTCGATCAGATGACTTCCAAAAAAAAAAAAAAAAAAGGCAGCAGCCCGTCCGTCCGTCCGTCCGTCCGTCAGCCAAACGTCAGCTTGCCCAATCTCGCTTTCACGGCTCTACTGACGCCGCGCCTGCCCAATTCTTTGCAAAGGGCGGGCGGCCAGCCACGCGCCAACGACAAACGGCGGCGCTGACCCTTTGCACCAGCAAAAGTGGTGCCAGCGCGGCGCCCCGCCCCGTCCCAGCCCTGAAGCGTGGCTGGTTTTGCGGCTTAAACAGCCGTCCGCCGCCACAACCTTTGCCCCTCAGCACCGATTGAGCCGCAGGAGGCAACGGTGTCAGTCTCGCTCGGCCCTGACGGAAAGAAACAATCGACTCGGGTGCTTCATTGAGGGGCCTCTGGTTGATCCTCGCTCTTCATTCCCTCCAAGTTGGCTTTGAGCGAGTGCAGATTTGTGTTGGAGAGCGAGCGAGCGAGCGAGCACGTTGCACGTTAGCACCTTGACCACTTCAACTCCTGGAGAATTGAGTTGGGCGCAATCTATTCATTGATCAATTCAAAGAAAAGGTGAGCGATTCATAATTCAAAGCTTTTCTCTCTGTCTGTGCGCAAGTTGGACTCCTTTCAGATGGGATCATGAATAGTGATAACGTCCTTGAAATGCAGCCATCCGTTTCATTGAGAGGGATTGCCTCTCTCTCATTGTTTGCAATTCAAAGCATGACATTTCATTTCTGCCATGGACGCGCGCTCCCGCCGACAGCTTCTTCTTTGATTCTTGCACGTCCGAGCGAGGCAAATCAAAGTGGAAAAGCACAGCCGTGTTCAGACTTGGCTTTTCTCCTCGCACGCTAAGGCCGCCCACCCGCCCGCCAACGCCATCAAGTTGGATGGGCGACCGCGGAGCCGTCTGATTTCCCCCTCGGTTTCAGTTAGCCCTTCCGGAGCGGCTGGTCGTTCCTCTCGGAGCTGGACTCCAAGGCTCGGATGCTTTGAGGCTTTGGGCCCGGCGACCTCCCGCCCTCCCTCACTACCTCCCTCCCTCCCTCCCTCCCTCCCTCCCTCCCTCCCTCCCTCCCTCCCTCCCAACAAACGATGGCACAGGAGAAGATGGAGAGGTCAGAGAAGATGCTTGGGGGTCCCCTGGCAAGCAGAAAGTGTCTCGAGGCAGGAAGCTTGCTTTTCCAGGGGAAATACATGCTTGTTGGCTTCTTGGCTGCGTTTCCAAAGAGCGAGCAACTCCGCCACGTGTTGGATTTGCCAAACGAAGCGGGCGGCTTTGCGCTGGGGTGACTCTGCCTTAATGGCTAAGGAGACGCCAAATCCCCCCCAACCCCCCTTCTCCGCAAGGCTTGCTGCCTTTCACACTGGGGTTATGATGAGTTAAAAGCACTTAAAAGCTTTTGGCCATTTTGAGGGTCCAGAGGCGCAGAGAGCCATCACGCCCCGCTTTTAGAGGAAGTGAAATCCCACATGTCTGCCGCACTTGAATATTTGCAAGTGCTGCCTGTTCTCCCGTATGCACGTTTTGACTTCCACTACGCTCCCTCCTGCCATTCAAATAGGGTCACACATGGACTGACTGTGGAGGAAGCAAACTGGTAGCACGAGACCAAGAGAGCCGTGCCCTTGCGGACGTCCTTGGCACTCGCCCTGAAATGGGTTTCTGTCAAAAGTTTCCGTTCCGAGATGTTGTACTCCCAGCGCTTGGCCCTTTTGGGCCAGGATTTGGGGTGTGAACGTCATCCGTTCCTGGCATCTTTTGAGAGTGAACGGCAGCATTGTGCCTCCGGTGTGTGTGTGTGTGTGTGTGCGCGCGCGTGCATTTGCTGGCGGATGCATGGTGTGCCAGGAGCAGAGAGATTGCTTTTGATTTAATGGCCATTGTGCTTGACTTTGCGTGTAGTGGGGTGTCCTTCCTTCCTTCGCTCGCTCGCTCGCTCCCCTCCCCTCCCCTCCCCTGGACGCTCTCAATCCAACAGTACGTTTTATGAAGTGCGGTCGACCGTGTTTCACACTGGAGAGTGACGCCATCGTTGGCTTGCGTATACGCATAGACGGCTTCTTTGCTTTTTTTCTCCCTTCTGAGGAGTCTTTTCAGATTGTGCCTGCGTGTGCATGTGTGTTGTCTGGAATTCTTTGTCCAATTTGTTATTTACTGCTCGTGTTGCTCTGGCAACCCCAGCTTGCGTTAAATGCCCGTGTCTCTATTGCACGCAATGAGTCAGCTGAACCCCACACACACCATCCATGCATCTAGCAACAAATGCGCATCCACCAGAGTGACAAATAGCAATGCTGCCATACTATCAAAAGAGTGGAGGCAAATGCCAGGAAGGAACGACGTTCACGCACGCACGCACACACGCACGCACGCACGCACGCACGCACGCACGCACACGCAAGCGCTGGGAAGCCCTTCTGCGCTCTCATTCATTCATTGTTGAAATCTTCATTTATTTTGCCCCATCTCATGTGTAAGCCGTTACGATGACTCGGCTCTTTTTGACATCTACGTGAAAGGCAGCAAAAGAAATACACTAAGCAAAATGAATGGAAAGCCAATGCACATCTTAGGCTCGTGCAGTCTGCAGATGAGCAATCCATGAGTTGGACCTCCGCCAGATGACCTTGGAGTTCTCTTTGGGTGTGATGACTTAGTTTGCTGTCATTGTGATGACGTTCAATCACTCAAACACCAGGCCTGATAGCAGCGATGGCTTTGGTGCGTAGGGCGACGTGGTCGCCGGTGATCCCCGCTGATCCCCGCTGATCTCCGCTGATCTCCGCTGATCTCCGCTGATCCCCGCTTCCGTCATGAATTTGCTTGACGATTGCCAGGCGCGGTGGCAGAAAATGCCAACGCGCGGCTAATGTTGTCATCGTGCAGTCGGCTGAGCGTTTGTGTCTCGGCGGCGACGCGGGCGCTTTTCCCATCAACGCGCAACGAGAGGATACCTACCGTATGCGTTCTCACACTTCCCCCCCGGTCGGCACCAAGCGAGCTGCTGGGCGTCTGGCTCTGGTGGATGTGATGACAGCGGGTGTTTCTGATCCCCTTTCCTCTTGAAGCGCAAACAAATGGGAAACAATGCTTCCTTTCAAGTACAGAGTCAGGCTGCCACCCTGGACTTGACTCCTGAAGAACCTCCCCCCCCCCCCCCCCCCCCATACCCCCCCGCTCGCGTTTTACAGACAAAGGCGCCAATTCGTGGCTAAAAAGCAAAGTATATAAATGAGCGGCGTTCTGCTCGGTGCGATTCAATTGAACGTGCTTGTAATGATAAATGATTTTGCTTATGAGTCTAAAGTGGACCCGAGTGCAGTGGGAGCGGCAGGACTGTTGAACAATTGCTGCCGTCTCCCAGGGCTGTGGCCATTAGTCAATAAATTAGAAAGTAATTAGTTTCTGCTTCTGTGGCTCTATTTGAAGCTCCGCGCACAGGTGTAATGAGAATTTATTGGGGCTGTTGATCCGGAGGAGAAAAGAAAAGAAAAGAAAAGTCCAGGATTTGTACGAGCGAGCGACGGGCGGCCGGGCAGCCGGGCAGCCGGGCAGCCGGGCAGCAGGGCACACTTAGTAGTTATGATGATGAGATTTGCTTTCTTTGCGCCACCAATTAGCCAATAGCGCACGCTTTCGGACAAGAGCACTTTTTGCCTGAGAATGACTGCGATTACAAGATACATAGTAGTTTGAGTTCAAACGGTGTCAGCTTGACAACAAGGAAGATGGACGGACGGACAGCAAGCATCCGTTTCATCCATTTTCTGCCAGCCAGCGGTCAGGTCATCCGCATGCAGCGAGCGAGCCAGCGCACTCTTTTTGTTTTCCCTCTCAGTCGGGAGCGTGTCACGGTTGCCTTTCCCCTTTGGCCGCTCGGTCAGGCCGCGGTATCCAAGCTGTTTGCCCCGACGTAAGGCCAACAAGAAAGAGAGGGCTCCGGGATTGGGCCAAAGCCAGCGCCGCCGCCGCCGCCATGTCAATGACCGGCGTGGAAGACATGGGGCAGTGGCGAGCAGATGAGAAAACAACCTGATGGAAGGAGGGAGACGCAGGAAGAGCAGCAAGGGCGTGGAACGGAAGAGGAGACTGAACGGACGGATGAGGCCAGCAAGGCAGATGGGTTAGCCAATTAGAATAAAATTAGCGGGACCTTGGCAAAGGCCAGGGCGCGCAGGCAAGCCAGAAGAGAGAGAGGAGGGCGAGTAGAGGAAGAATATCCTGGTGATTAAAAGCAGCAAATGATTAGTGGTGTGTAAGGCAGAGGAGAGAGAGAGAGAGAGAGAGAGAGAGAGAGAGAGCCAGCCGGGGTCACCTGAGCCTGCAGGGAGAATAAAGAGAGTAATGAGAGCAAGCCTCCCTCCTGCACTCCCTCTCTCCCTCTCCTCCTCCACCGTCGCCAGCCTGCTCTCGCCCGCCTCACACATGACTTTCCCTTGAAAGCGTCCATCCATTCATCCATGCGTCACCTTCTCAAAACCTCCTCTGGGACTTTGTGTGATTGTTAAAAGCGGCTTTGATGACCTCAAGTCCCTTCTCTTGTGACTCGGCGACAACACCTCGCCGTCGCTCGGAATTGATGATAGGCCGATTGCGTTTGGGCGTTTCAAAGTCGAGCTTGCCGCGCCGTGACTCTCTCTCTCTTTCTCTCTCTCTCTCTCTCTCTGTGTGGTCGGTCGGTGGGTCTTGTTTTTATCGATGGCCTACCTGGGAAGAAATTTGCCAGCAATGTCTGCACTTTCTAATTCGGACGCGTTTTGACCGGACAGATGAATGGAATGAAATGACGATGGCGTGACACGGCAGTTCTCTCTTTCCTGGCGTAACAATTTGCATGTTGCCGCTAGCACAAGCACAAGCACAAGCACAAGCACAAGCACAAGCACAAGCACAAGCACAAGCACAAGCACAAGCACAAGCTGACCCTCTAATGTGCCCTGCAGTGCCTGCAAGGATGAAGGAATGTGCTCTGCTTGCCTTTGTTCTCCTCTCAGCTGCCATTTTGTATTTCTTATGTGCACAAAAGTAATGAACATTGCATGTGATTTGAGTCTAACTTTCATTTGTAATTCCTGGCGCTCGTGTCCCAAATGAGCTTTTGCCATTGAGATAACGTGCAAATGCCTCTGACACACGCAGCGTTTGCTCGCCCCTCCCTCCCTCCCTCCCTCCCTCCCTCCCTCCCTCCCTCCCTCCCGCCCTCCCTCCCTCCCTCCGCGCTTTGCATCGTTTGTGCTTGTACCATCAGATCCAAGGCACTTTTTGGGTCCAGTTCATTGTCACTGACCGTTGCAAATCAATGACGATAAATGGGCCCAATGCGGTGGGCCCAACGTGCTCCACCGCGCGCGGCGGGCGAGAACGCCAAAGCCGAGCATTTGACTGTGAGACAGACATGCAATGTGAGACCACACGTGCAATATTCACGCTACAATAAGGATTGACGACAACGGCCCTAACCCTCTCGCACTTGAAGGAGCAGCAGAGCAGTTCATTGGTTTCTCCTTGTGGCATCCACCATCAAGAAGGATGTTTTTTTCTTTCTTTCTGCGTCCAACGGTGTAGAATGTGCAGAAGACGGCATCCTTTGAACCATGCGGCTCCCACGTCCTTAAATTGGTCCCAGCAGTGATTTTCATTGACTTTGACTTGAGAAAGGCAGTCTTCTGTCCGCTTGTTATTTGTCCAGCCTTCCACATGCTTTTTGTCGCACCGCCGGTCTTTATGCCGTTTGTCGACGTAAGTCGCTTCTTGGTGTCTTTGCAGTTTGTGGCCTGCGAGGGAGGGAGGGAGGGAGGGAGAGCACTGCGCCAGCAACTTTGGAAGAAATGCCCCAAGGATGGAGCGAGTGAGCGAGCGAGCGAGCGCCTTTCCCACACATGCCATGTCACTCATGTGCTTGAAGGCCATGTCACAAGAGCACCCAATGCCGCGGGTGCTGCATGTGCCGCCAGCCTGCGATGGCTCTCACTGCAGCCAGACAGGCCTGAATAAAGGGCTGCGGGTGGGGCTGGTGACGACCGAGGAAGTCTTTGCTCCCATGACTTTGCCAGGCCAGGTGACTCATCGCTGGACTGTGGACGACAGCGGGGGTCACGGGCTCCCCCGACGCGAGGCAGGGCGAGGCGGAGGATTCCCAAAGGGGTCGGGCAGATGGGACGGGGTCTGCCGGGAGGGAGGGAGGGAGGGAGGGAGCGTGTTGTTGGGAGACAGGTGGATGGCTGTCACGAGCAGGTGGGCTCTCCCTCCTCCTGGCCCCCTCAAGGGTCACCTTCATGTGGCGCTGCTTCCCCTGTCCCATCCCGTCCCATCCTATGTACAGTAAACGGCAGCACGTGCACAAATCAAGGTTGAAGCCAGGTGTTTCATTTCCACAAAGGCGGGCAGGCGGGCAGGCGGGCAGCCAGGCGGGCGGGCGGGCGGGCGGGCGGGCAGGCAGGCAGGCAGGCAGGCAGGCAAGCCGGCCGGCCGGCCCTCGTCGCCATCACAGCCTCATCAGCCGCTGACACGGAGGAGCGAGTAGTCGTCGGGTTTCAGCCCCCCCACCCATAGCTCTATTTGAGGTGGCCGAGAAATGATGATCTGCCCACGTTCTGCCTGCCTGCCTCAGATGACTTGAAAAGCGGATGTCGCATTGACCATTTCTGCCCGACATCATAGCTTTGACTCTACAAGCCAACATAGCCTCATTAAACTAACAAAGTGACACGAAGCGCTGTGTAATTCCAGCCGGCCCGGCGCTAGGACATCATAAGCAGAAGCGGGCGCTGTCATCACCCTAACGAAAGGAATAAATCCGACGGGGCCTTTACCACGCGCTCCTCCTCCGTCCTCAGCCTCCCATAAACAGGAGCGTGGCCGGAGTTTAATGGCAACCTTCTGTCCCGTTGTGTGGCCCGCCACTTTTTCTTTACTGCTCCTGTCCAGCGGTACACCAGCGGTACAATGGGTGCCTTGACACCTGCAGCGCTCGCTCCCGTCCCGTCCCGTCCCGTCCCGTCCCGTCCTCTCCTTCATGCCCTTCCGCCCGCCCCTATGTGGCCAGGTCACTCCTAACGTGACGCTCGCCCGGCAGCTTAAGCGGTGGGCGCTCGGCGTCAGCGTAAAAACAAGGTAGGCCTCAAGCCAGCTTATTTCTTTTGCACATTTTCCCCAGGCAAGCCAAAGTGCTCCACACATCATGAAGCTGAGGCAAGCCAGAACATCAAAAATGATCAAAGTTTGGGGTGAACAATAAAAGAAAGGCAAGTGCAAATAATGAAAGGAAATGAGTTAAAAGCATCTCTAAATTTCAACTCCCCTGCTGATCCATTGCTTGAGATTTTCACCAGCACCGCTCGCTCGCTCGCTCGCTCGTATTTCCTCTTTGGAATCAAATGACTTTCACGGTGTCTTTTTTTGATGCTGGATATTCATCAGTTGTTGAAATGCGGACGGACGGAAGCAATTGTGGGGACTTGGTCGGAAGCGAAAGCGTCAATGGATTGGGCTTCCACTTTGGCAGGTCTCTATGTGACGTGACGTGACGCGACGTGACGCGATCGGGTGCTGATGACGTGGCTGGCTTGAATCCATTCGAGCGCAATTTGGTCCGAGCGTGCGGCTTTGCCCCCACCGTGTCTGTCTGTCTCTGCCGGGCAAAATGGGCCTCCCAGGTGAAAGGTTGGATAGACTTTTGGATTGGCTCCGGCACACTGATAGAGTTACAGCTCATTTGCGACGCCGTCCATTCCCCTCCCTGGTTCCTGACCGACCGAGCGAATAGATTCTTGTGCAGCGTCACTTTTAACGGTGTCATTTCAAAATTTCTTTTTGTTTTTGGTTGACCTCATTGGGTCAGTTTTGTGTTTTGTTTTTGTTGACGAGGCATTATTTGGGAATAAATCACAAACGCTTCAATAGCTGGCCCAAGATGTGCTCTGTCACTCCAGACGGGTGTCCGTCCAGCTGATCCAAAAAACTGAGAGCTGAATGGAGAGGAGAACCTGCCCTTGCCCGCTGATCCAAAAACTGAGACTGAATGGAGAGGAGAACCCACTCGTCTCTCTGGAGGAAAAGTGCCCAATGTTTTGCCTTCTTCACAACATGGCAGCTGGGGAAAAGGAATTATTGGATTCTATTTGGCTTTGTTTTTCTTTCAAACTTGGTTTGCCTCATTTGGTGGCAAGAAAACAGGGCTGCTGTAACAAATCACTAAAACTAGTTGCTCACAGTGGGAAAAAAGCGACAAAAAGCCACTTGCCGTGCCAAAAGTGCGTTTGACGTGTGCAAATGCCACGTCGACAGAGCGAGCGAGCGGATAACAAAAGCGTCCGCCAAAAATGATCAAAGACGTCAGCGATGCTTTGGTGCCAATTTGGAAATTTGATTCCAAGGGTACCCCCTCTTCAGATCAGTGCAATAGAACATGGTGAGGGGTGGAGTTCTGCCACAGCGGCGGATGAAACGGACGAGGCGCACCGTGGTCGAGGCAGCCCCCCCCCCCACACACACACACCCCGCCCCCGCACAGCTCCACCTTGAAACAAATATTTGGTGTTTGGCAAAGTCCATTTGATCATTCATCTTCATCTGCTTGGTGTCAAACGCACTCATTTCTGTTGACCTTTCGGCTTGTCTACAACAGCAGGAGTAATAGGATTGGAATCAAACATGAGCCCCTGCCTTCCTTCCTGCCTGCCTGGCTTCCTGCTTGCCTGGCTGCCTGCCTGCCTGCCTGCCTGCCTGCGTGGCTGCCTGCGTGGCTGCCTGCCTGCGTGGCTGCCTGCCTGCCTGCCTGCCTGCCTGCCTGCCTGCCTGCCTGCCTGCCTGCCTGCCTGCCTGCCTTGCCATGTGCCTTAGTTGGACTCGCGTGGGAAGAACATTGGCGGCCATGCCTCATTGTCTGCTCGTTCAGATTTACATTGAAAGTAGTTGCTTGACTGGCAGATGCACGCACGGCCTTATCCGTCAGTCGCGGGACGGAAGCTGCCGGCTCCGTGATCTGCGGCGCTCTTGCTTCAAAGGCGGATCAATTTTCGTCGGCGACGGACGGGTTCGGAGTGCGAGGCTGAAGGCGGCCATCGCTGAAGGCTGCCATGGGCGGCGGCTAATTGAGAGCGCCACTTTTCCCCTCTTGCGAGCCCACCCCCTCCAAGCGGCCGGCCTCTGAGAAGCGGCGCTTCGTCCTCTTCCCCCTACGGGGCTACGGTGGGAAGGGCTCTCCAAGAGACGTTTGTTGGGCGCCACGAGGGACGCATGTGGAAGGCAGCTGGGAATGCGGTGCGATTGGCAGTTGCCAAAGCCATGGTTTGCAAATTTGATTTGATTCTCCACCCAATGCAGCCTCCCAAAACATTGTTGCACCCCGCCGCTAAATACGCCGTGGAGCCTCTGTCACCCGAGCCAATTTGCCCCGCTCTGGAGGAGATCAGATAGGCCCGTGTCATTCGATTTTCCGCCTTATCTCATCGGCGGCCATCTTTCGGTCCCGTGCGCATTGGCGCTATCTTTTGAAGGGCAAAAACTCGGACAAAATCAACCCAAAAACCCCCCAAAACCTGCGTTTTGCTCCTGCGTGCTCGTGTCCTTCGTTCGACAGAGAAGGCAACTCTCGTCCAGTCCGTGTCGGGTTTGCCAAAGTTGACGCCAAGGCCTCCTTAATCTGCTTGGGCGTCCTTCATAAATGAATTAGTTTTGACTCACTGAGCCATTCTGGACAATTTGGGGCTTTCCTTTCCAAGCAGCGACACTAGATTTTCTTGACCTATTCATATTTGGGCTCCTCTGCTCGACACTAGATTTTCTCGACCTATTCATATTTGGGCTCCTCTGCTCACAAACAATGCATCGTCCGGCCGGGACAGCCGACATCGGGCCAAACGACAAACTGCTTTGATATGACAAAGGCCCCGAGCGGCCCCTCCGCCACCTCCCCTGCTGAGCAGCGAGTGATTGATGCGTAATACCGAGGGAGGGAGGGAGGGAGGGAGGGAGGGAGGGACGGACGCCAGCGAACCCTCACCCCCAAAGGCATCCGTGCAAAACGAGAAAAAAAGGTTCCCCAGCAAAAACAACAATCGCCGAGGTTGTTATTCTGGGCATTTCGGAGACAAAAATCGACTCTTTTCTTTGATGAGACGTTTTCGACGATGTGACGAGCGCAAAGCTAATAAGGCCGAGCAGCTGCGGCAATCTTGCGCGCGCGCGCGCGCCCCCTGCCTGCCCCTCCCTTTCTCGCCGGCTCATTCGCAGCGAGCCGGTTTGGGAGCGCGTGTGGCATATGGGCAGATTCGCCACAGCCACAATACCCGCGCTCAAGCACAGGCTCATTGTCGAGTGAGTTGTAAATGTTTGATGTAACACTTTGTGTTAATGTTCGCCAAATGTCTCTGTTGGAAAGCCAAGCAGAAAGGCAGATTCTCATCAAGTAGCTGATGAGCTTCCGGGCTGACAATGAATTATGAATGGAGAGTGAGCGCAGCGCAGCGCAGCGCAGCGCAGCGCAGCACAGCACAGCACAGCACAGCACAAGGCATCACTGCGTCTCCACTCGCTGGGCATTCCAACCCATTTAGCTTGAATGAATGAGCCTCGTCTGGAACCTTTTGCTCACCCTTAGACACGCACACGTGCGCGCAGAGCCATCCCCAAATTCACAACGGTCCCATTCGAGTCACGGCTGCATGGTGTCGGGGACTTTTGGTGTGTTTGCTCCTCCAATGTGTCTCCTCTGCTCTCTGTCTTGTCTCCGCGGACGCAGGCCGCAGAATGGCTCCATGATCTTGTACAACAGGAAGAAGGTCAAGTACAGAAAGGATGGCTACTGCTGGAAGAAGAGGAAAGACGGCAAGACCACGCGGGAGGATCACATGAAGCTGAAAGTGCAAGGAGTGGAGGTGAGCGCCCTGCCCCGGCCCTGTGCCGGCCCTGTGCCCGTGTGTGATAGAGACAGCCGCCGTCTCCTTGGCAGCAAACAATGCAGCGCCACCGCCACGCTAGTTTTCCCCGGGAAAGCGTGGCATTGTTTGTAGCTTATTAAGAGTCTGGATGTTGCCGCTGCTCCAGAGAGCCCCCATTCATCTTGCTGGCGGCGCGCGCTCCCAGTCATCTCCCGTGCGAGCCGTAAAACACCCGCTTGCATCTATTTTGGGCTTATTTCAGCTGGATACGGGCGAGCGGGCGGCGTGCAGCGTCCAGGCAGGCAGGCAGGCAGGCTGGCAGGCAGGCAGGCAGGCAGGCAGGCAGGCAGGCAGGCAGGCAGCCAGGCAGCCGGCCTGATTTATCGGCAATTCCACCCCAAGCCAAACTTTGCCTCCCCCAGCTGTCTGTGGCGCTCAAGTTTAGGGCTTCTGCTTCATTGTGCTTCTGCTTGAGATGTACGGCGGATATGATGAAGGCTTTAGGATTTGGACTGGCGTGTGCTCACACCCACACAAACATGACGCATCGCACACAGCTCAGTCAGGCGCTGGCTGGCGTTTCACTAGGCGGCCTTTTGGCGCCACGTCGCTTGACTTGAGGGTCTAGTCTGCCTTTGCCAGCTGCGACCCTGAACAGGATAAGAACGGATGGATGGCTTGACAGTCCTCATGGCGCCGTTGGCTTGGCTTGGCTTGGCTTTGGTGCTGGCTCCCTTTCACTGGGTTCCTTTGGTCTCCCGCGAGTGACTCTTTTGTTTGTCAGCCTTGTTAGGTGAGAGCCCAGTTTTGTCCTCCACCTCCCCGCCCTGGCTCGCTTGGCCTTCCTCTCCTCCAGCCTGCCCTGCACTGGGCTGCCCTACAGACAGAACCTTGAGCTGGGCGCTAATGCTCCCTGTTCCCTAAAATTGGAGCGCGGGGCATGTTGTGGAATTAGCGCTTAACAGGCCGTGAAATAGCAGGCCGCCCTGCCGACGTCTCCCCCATCACTCCCCCATGACTCCCCCATCACTCCGGGTGAGGCGGCCAGACGGCTGGACAAATGAGCAAGCGGCGCCCAGTGTGCATTTGGGCCGCCTTAGGAGAGATAGATGTCTGTCAGCGGAGGAGAGATGTTGAGATGCTCTCCCGCACCTCAATTCAGGCCCAGGCGTCTCTTTTGGCGACACGAGTCACTTTGCCGATTAGCTGTTCATGTGAGCTTAGAAAAGGGCCCCCCTCCCAAACACCCCCATTACCCCCCTCCCCCAACCACCCCCATTATTCCCCCGCTTTAATAAACTCCCTGAAACGTAGATCGATTTTCTCTTAAGTGAAGGTGGCAGTGCCTCTGACTTATTTCATTAACACCAGCTAATTATACTGATTGGAATGAGCTTGTCTTCTTAAGGTGTGCTGGGCTGGCTCATGACAAAAGAAAGAAAGGCTCTGCAGTCAGCGCAGTCCCGGTGGCACTCGGCACCTCCCCCGCTGTGGCCGGCCAGACGGTCGTCAGCCGAGCCGCCGCGTCCTTGGCTCGCACCCGTCCGTAACTTGTCATTTCACGTTGGCTCGGCGCTAATGTGTGATTTCAGCTGTGCGACTGAGGCTAATGGAGCGTGCTGGTGACTCAATGGCCTCTCCTCATTGAAAATAATGAAGACAAATGTCAGAAGATTGCTCGCAAACAGCCCTTCACCCCAGATGCCGTTCGCACCTATGACCGTCCATCATGGCTACTCGGTCCGAGATGTTTGCCGCCGTACGCCGTGACATTTACGGTGGCACCAGACGGCGCCGGAGCTCTCTGTGGTGACAAAGTCCCCTTTGCGTTCATACCCACGTCGTCTGCAGCTGCGGCGGTAAAACTTTGCCGCCTCTCGCCTGGCCTGGCCTGGCCTGGCCTGGCCTGGCCTGGAGATTACAATAACGGGTAAAATGAGTCAAATCAATGGCAGGCGTCTGCCAGCCACCAAAGGGTTTCCAGCCAGCTTCATGGGCACCTAGGAAACCGCTGAGTCAGCTCATCTTTTCATTTCTCGCATCAGTCACGAGCGTCTGACCTTTGCGAACGTGCTCGGAAAGGGGATGGAAGCGCTCCCGTTTTTTTATGGAAGGCTACTCGGATGACGACGTGAGCCAGCGTACGTAATCGGCCGAGAAAGGTGTTACTTTGCATTTTCGACTTGAAAAGAAATAGCGAGTCGTTGGCCGCAAAGTAGTCAGTGTTGCCAGACGATGGGCTGCGCCTCCCTCCAACTGTTCGATTTACAATCAGGAGTTGTTCCGAGGGTCGTCGTTTGCTGTAGCCCCAGCTTGCGAACGGAGCCATTTGCGCAGATGTGGATCTGGTGACATCATTGGCCGGGCTGCGAGGAGACTCCCCAAATGCGCTTGATTGACTTGACGTCTCACGCAAATACGTCCGTATCGACGGGAGCTCTGCATTGTATAAACGCTTCGAAAGTGAGGTTCCGGGTTTGCTGACACCGAAAGGCATAAAAGGGAAGGTAAAAGAACAGCCGAAGCCAGCGAGGTGGTGGCTGGATTACGAGCTGGGAGGGGAGCGAGGGAGGGGTCGAGCCGGTGCAGGGCGAAAAGAAAGTGGCAATGAAGGATATATAGCCTTGAGCAAACGGAAAACAATTGTTACACCGCCTCCCGTAACCCGCTTCAACCTTAAACAGCAGATTTTTTTCTTTTTTCCACTCAATTAATTTCTCCACATCTGCGCCGCCGCCAGGCCCGGACGGAGCTCAAAGTGGCTTTCCCGCTCACCTCCTCTCTCGCTCACCTCCTCTCTTGCTCACCTCTCTCGCTCCACGTGAGTTTGAATGCAGGTCGTAGGCACACGGCGATTCCTTGGCGGCGCTGTCATTACCTTGACTTGCAGCGGTAGCCCTGGTTTGGGCAATTTTCTTCCCTAGTTGGATTGTTGTTGTTTTTCTTGCTGGGCTTTCTGGAGCGCTTGCTTGTGAGCTTCCCGGGCTTTTCTTTTTCTGTCGGCTGAACTCGGCTATACGAACGGATTTGCCGAGCGCATTTTGTGCAAAAGGCAAGTCGCTCGCTCGAAACGTCCGCGCAGACAATCAGGACCATTTCTTGATGAGTCACCTCTGAAGGTGCAAGTGGAAGGATAGGACAGGACAGGATAGGACAGGATAGGACAGGACAGGACAGGACAGGACAGGACAGGACAGGACAGGATAGGATGAGAAAAGCTTGAAAAGTACGAGAAAAGCTTGAAAAGCACACAAAGTGGCCCCACATCCGCGTGGACAACAAACTGAGCCGTTACTTACTGGCGTGTATTTTTTCTTTTCCATGAATGGCGCGCGCGAGGTCCCTTTCAGGCAGGCTCCCAACAGTCAATCTTCTCACATCCATCTTTGTGTAGAATCAAAATCCAACCTTTTTTCTGGCATGTTCAGGACCCAACCAGTAACCCAATCAAATCATTTTTGCGAGCACAGTCAGTTTGAGATACATAATGCGCTCTTTTGGAATAAACGAAGACTTTTTCAAATCCCGATTGACTATCATCATAATTGCAGCCCCAATATGTACTGTACAACATCTGATATTTGACATACACAGACACACACACACACACACACACACACACACACACACACACACACACACACACACACACACACACACACGCACACACACATTGAAGGACATTTTATGATTGTTGTCCCTGGTCATGTTCTGTGTCTCAGAGTGAAAGTTTTCAAGACAGGAAAGGGCGTCGTCAGAGGCGTCGTCCGGCCTCGCGGGCTTTCCTACCGAGACGCTAAATCTCGGCGCGAGTGAGATGGCGTCACCGCCGTTGAATCTTTTGCCATCTTTTGCCATCTGTCACCTCGCCTCGCCAAATGGAACACGGGCACCGGAGACGACCCGCGCTTGCCGCTCGCGATGCTCGGTGTCAAAGAGTTTGTCTCGGTGCGATGTGTCCTCGGCCGGCCGGTCGGCCGGCCGCCCCTGGCTGCTCGTGACAGCTGCTCGGAACCATTCATCACCGTCTTGGCTCCTGCTGAGCAAAAATGGGGCAAGTCAGGTAAGTGTCCCAATTCAGCACTTTTGAAAGGCACAAACTAATGAATGGAGGGGATGGGAGGGGAGAGGAGGGGGGCTGCCTTGAAAACTTTTTCTGGTTGCGCTGCTTGTCGGCTGGCCGAGTAGCAAGCTAATGACCTGGCTCGGATGAATTGGCGGCTCTGACACACCGCAAACACAAAGCAGCTGTGGACAAAATTGCTTTGGAAAAGTGGCCAAAAGCGGCGCTGATGGATGGATGGATGGATGGAAGGGATGGATGGATGGATGGATGGATGGATGGATGGATGGATGGATGGATGGATGGATGGATGGATGGATGGATGGATGGATGGATGGATGGATGGATGGATGGATGGATGGATGGATGGATGGATGGATGGATGGATGGATGGATGGATGGATGGGCGGGCCGCTGCCTCCGGCTGGTGGCCGGCCGCTCCAGTCCTGCCCGCTTCAGCGTTTGGAGGCTTTGTTGAAACAATCCTCACAGGAATCCAAACGGTCGGCAACCTGTCGACAACGTGAAGTCGCAAAGTGCGACAGCGTCTCCCTGGACCGCCCCATTGGGGTCCAGTGACACCTTTGGCCCGCACCTGCGCACACGTATCCGCCGACAAAATGCAATTGCGAGCTCTGAAATGAGGCCTGCCGTGCTGGCGGTGACGGCTGAGTCGCTTTGCCTTCCACGGAGGAAGTGGCCAAGCGTCTTTGATTCCCGGCGCTGCCCACCTCGCCTTTGCCAAGTTCATATTGAAAAGGCAAAGATAATCCGATTGCCTGAGCTTTCTGCCAGCGAGCCCTCTTTTCTTGCAGCCAAAATGTGGTCGGCCATCCGTCTTCTGCATGCGATCGCCGGCAGGCACGTGGCGATCGCTCTCCTCCGGCGGGCTAATTGACAGGCGTCGGCGGCCGAGACCTCCGGCAGCTCTTTCTTCAGTTGGAGACACTTTGTCTGTTTTAATTGAAAAAGCGTGAAAGGCGCTGCGGCGTGGGAAGTACAACACAAGTCCCGCCATTTTGCTAAGGTGACGGTTGCAGCGTGCTCGCGCGTTGTGTGTGTGCAACAGCAGCAACAAGCACCTTGTGTATTTTGCTAGGCCAATTAAGAGTCATTCATTTGCTAATGAAGGCCCCGTTGAGGTGTAAAGTGCTCCTCGGGGCTCCCAGACACGCAGTCAGCACACCGGCAGGCCTCGGCAAAGCTCTGCGCGCGCCGCCGGCCCGTGCCCGCTCTTGCACGCCTTTGCATTGCCCACTCAGCACATTTCAGCAGCAGCGGCAGCGGCAAACACTAAAAAGTGTCATTGAATTCATTATTTCCTCGTTTTATGACTTGTTCCAGTGTGGCTTGAATTTGTCCCCTAAAAGATGAGGCCGGGCGACCATCCTGGGCTCGCCCTCTCCTCCCTCCCTCCCTTCCTTCCGTCCTCCCTCCCGACCTCTACTGGGTGGGATTTTGATGAGGCTGGGGTCCCCCTGTGGCGTGGGAGCCGACTTGAGCGCTCACCGCTTGCTCAAGGTTGCTAGCTCCCTCCGAGCACACGCTGCTGAACGGCCGGCCTGCTTCCTTAATGAGCCCGCTGCTCGGCTCGACCTTGGCAACGACTGAAGAGATCACCCATCTGTGCATTGATTTAGGCATGAGATGATCATCTGAAGACATCCCACGTCAATATTTCTTTTCCCCCTGCCCTGCCCTGCCCTTCCCTGCCCTGCCCTGCCCTGCCCTGCCCTGCCCTGCCCTGCTCAGCACAAGGGCAAGCTTGGCAATGGCATGTTGTCGGTTTGTACGTTAACGATAATAGCCTCCGATGTCAGCTCGTTACGCAGTCAACGCTTCACGCGTTTGCTCCACGGAGCGCGAGCGGCTCATGTTCTGCTCTCAGCGAGAACGATCAACTCTTACTTGTCGGTACCGAATTCCGGTCCGGTCAGAAAACACAATCGCACGGAGAAGAAGAGCGAGTGTGAATCGGCAGCGTGCGATGGATGGATAGTGCACTGTTAGTGGGCCCACATCTGCCGTGCCGTGCCGTGCCGTGCCGTCAGTCATAGCGTCGCTCACACTCGTCACAATGACAAGCGGCGTGCCTTGGATTGTCGAAACATCCTGGGACAAGAAGAGGAAATGCAGCCAGAGGCAGAAAAGGCCCGGCCGGAGTCGGATACATGCCAGGGATAAACACAGGGCTCCCTTGGGGTGCCGTAATGTCACGGTGGCTTGTGCCTAAAGTGGGATGGCCCGGGGCAGCCGAGCCTGCCTGGCTGCCTGGCTGGCTGGCTGGCTGGCTGGCTGGCTGGCTGGCTGGCTGGCTGCCGGCCTGCCTGCCTGCCTGCCTGCCTGCCTGCCTGCCTGCCTGCCTGCCTGCCTGCCTGCCTGGCTGGTTGGCTGGCTGGCTGCCTGCCTGCCCGAGTGCCCGCCCGCCCGCCCGTCCGCCCGCCCGCCCGCCTGCCTGCCTGCTTGGCCGCCCGCCCGCCTGCCTGCTTGGCCGCCCGTCCATCCGCCCACCCGCCCGTCCGCCCACCCGCCCATCTGCCCGCCCGCCAAATCCACAGCGAGATCAGATCAGCAGCCGATCCCATGCAGGTTAGAAGAATGCAAGCAAGAAAGCAGCCCTTGGCTTCCGTTTCAAGAAAGACTTTGAAGGCGCTCGCTGCTTGTGAGATGGAAGCACTCTCAATGCTATCATTTAGCTCCCACGTTGCTTGGACACAACAGACTTTATTCAATGGGCAGCTCGGGGTTTCTCAAAACATGCCTGGCACGTAGGACTCAGCTGAGCTAAAGAGCTTTGTATCCTCCTCGCCAGGGGAAATAAAAAGTAGGTGAAACTTTTTCACTGCCCCAGGCTACTGTTACCTGGCAGCCAGCGAGGAATGTAAAATAGGCTTCTGCATCTCTGTGAGAGACGGCTCCCGCCATTGCCCTGGCTTTTTTCCCCTCGGCAGGAAGGAGGGAGGGAGAGACGTTGCCAGAAGGGGGCAGCGCCTGTTTCAGAGCCCATGTCTGGGAATAGTAGCACCGTGTTAGTTTTTCACTGTCACCTGAGCCGGGCCGGGCCGCTTGTGCTGCCATTTGCATAGGAAGCGTCACTCCGCCAGATAATATGGGGCAGATGAAAGGAGGCTGCAAGAGACTAAGTGATGGTGATGGAAGGCGCCATAAAAATAGAAGTGGCGATGGCAGGATAATGCATGCCCGCCGCCGCCGCCGAGGTTCAGACCTGTCATCGAGGCGAGGTGAATGGGATGGGATGGGATGGGATTTTCAGGTCAGCCTGGGCCCTGAGAGCTGCAGAAAAAGGCTTGACGAATCGAGGCCGTTATTGTCATCATCTCGGCAAGGAACATTCGTCAAAGAACAGGCAGGGCAGCGTGGGTGGGGGGGCTCTGCCAAAGGCTCGTGCGTGTCCGGCGCTCCTCTGTCCCACCGGTCGGTCGGCCTCTCGGGTCAGCGGCCGGGCTCCCGCCGCTCCCATGGACGGCACCTACTTCAATAATGAGCCGCGTGCCGCCACATGCCGCCGCAGCCGGATTGAGCGCCGCTAACCCGACGGCGTGCGAGATGACAAGTTGATTTACACTTGCCGAGCTGGCGTTTGCAATAAAGCTGTGGGAGCTTTCAGCAACACTGCCACAAATCTTTGTCAAATACTCACACACGCTGAGGATGGGCCAAAACGTGTCAACGAAGCAATACGAGACGGACGCATCGGAGCCCCGGCCCGGCCCGGCCCGGTTGTTGGCCACTGCTCTCATGTGGGCGACAACGATTGACTGCTGACGTCGCATTGAAATGGCCACGTTCCGAGCGCAAGGCGCCGGAGTTTTCTGGGCTCGGCGGATCAAGCGCAGCCGCGGCCGCAGCGTAGCCTGCCTAAGTGTTGATTTGTACGTCAGGGACACGCTGTTTATGCCGCTCGCCGTTAAGTTTCTACAGCAATACGGCCATCAATTTCACTGCGAGATAGTCATCTGGCTTTTTGCCTATCCTCCGGCCTGGCTCTTTCCTGGCTGCTGCGTTTGCCTTCGTCTCGCCTTCCCTTCGCCTTCCCTTCTTCCAGATGGCGCGTTTCACAACCTACTAGGCACGATCAATCAAGCCCAGATGCAGAGCGGGCTATTAAGGTCAGTAATGATCGGCCTTTGAGCGTTACGGGCCCGACTCCTGTTGTAAAGCCATGCATCAAACTCGGTTCCGCCGCTCGGCTCGCCTGCCCTTAACAAGGCCGCTTAAAATATCGGCCCGAGGATACGAAATGAAAAGGGTACAACCTTATCTCTCCAAAGACAGGCCGGCCCTCCGCGCTGCTGTCATAAAAGCAGGCCACGTGGCCCGGACGGAGCCATCTCTTTTTCAACATCAGCGAAGCGACAGACAGACGGATGGGAGGCGTCACCTTGCCTTTTCTTTCATGAGGTAGGGACCAAAGAAAGACATCTCTCCCTCCTCCCCCTTGCCTCATCACCACGCCGGATTGAGATGTAATAGGTTTGAGGAGGATTTTCCACCGGCCTGCCCCAGCTAAGCCGGCCTGTGCCAGAGCTTGTGGAGGAAAGCGGCCCCGCCGTGCTCTGGATGGTCTTCCCATTTTGCCCTTTCATCGGGGGCTCGTGGGAAAGGACGCGTGGCGGCCTCACCCTTTAGCGCCACGACTTCCTTTGTCTTGAGTGGCGGCGATATTTCATGGCTGGCAAAGACAACTGTGAACCTCTGTCTTAGAGGCGATGGACGTTTTCCAGAATCTAGCGATGTAGCGCCGGCTGGGGCCTGCCGCGAGCCGCCGCAAACCATTGCTGTTTTGCTGCCGTGGTCAAACGTGGGGACCATAAGAATAAGAAAAATTAACTCATTTGTTTTGTCGCTTTGTAGCCCTGGCGGAGGTTTTGCGCTCTAAAGTCAAGCGTCATTCAAGTGATGACGTCTTCACCCATCCCGTTGCGGTGGACGCCGCCCGCCAGCCTGGGCTAGCGTTCACGTAATGCTTTTATTTCCTAGCCAACCAAGAGCCTGATTGCTTCTTTTGCAAGTGCGCAAATGGACCGCTGTTTGCAAGCGGGTCCGCCCGAACCCGGTGAGTGATGTTATTGCGGTGGGCCGAGCGTGAGTCCGAGTGTCGGCCGTAAACAAAAGCGCCGCTGCCTCGCGGCGGGTGCGCTCGATAGCGGGAGGAGCCGATGAATGGTTTGGAGCTTTTAGACGGAAGCCAGCTCCCTCCACGGATGTGCCAACGTAGCATCGGATTACTCGATGCCAGCTGCTCCGTTTCGGGAGAGCGACTGTTCCTACGGCTCCCCTTTTCCTGTGGCGTCCTACCTTGCCTATTTTGTTGCTTTTTCCAGTTCAGCAGGCATCCGCTGCTTTTCCTACTCTCGCTGTTGCTTTTTCTCTGACTTCTCACCTCTTCTGCTCCCTGACCTGCTGCATCCTGGCTTCCCTCCCTCCCGTCTTCTCTGAGCCGGCCGGCCGGCCGGCGCCGAGTGGCAAGGTGACCTTGTGTGTCATATCAGCATTCAACGGCGGCAGTCCCCTTTCTCTCCGGAGAGTAATTATTTCTCTCAGAGTGAAAGGTTCGATTCGCTATAAAAGAACAAGACCCTCAGGTGTGGAGGCGGCGACGGAGGGCGCCTCGGCTCGGCTCGGCTCGGCTCGGGTGGCTGAGACAGCCGCAAAGGAGAGAGCCAAGGCCGGCCAAATGTCCCCTCTGGGTTTTGGGCGCACTCTTTTTTCTCAGGAGACTAGCGTCATGCTGGATATTCTGGCTGACTTTCAGTCGAGCCACGACGCTTTCAAACAATTTTCCCACAATCGATTTTGTCACAGGATGTTGGATAGTGGAAATGCATCGGTGTGTTCGTTTTGTCGGAATTTAAAGATTCCCCAAAAATGCAATTTTGACACACACTACCATCCGTCCAGTGGAGACAAGTGTGAATTTTCCCCAGGCGGCATTTCTACTCCTTCCCATGGAGCTGGTTGCCCTTTTGCTGCCTTCCGCCCAAGCCATTGGCGTAGCGTAGGCCCTTCCTCTTTGAGCTGGGAGGGATGAAGCCAGAGGGTGAAGGCCAAGAACAGGAGTTCTTGGATGCAGGCTGTTGCATTTCTCTCACAGGGCACTCGACGGCCTGCGCTTGCAGTCATCCCCTCCTCCTCCTCCTCCTCCTCCTCCTCCTCCTCCTCCTCCTCCTCCTCCTCGAGGTTGGATAAATGATGGCACGCAGCACATCCCGCCCACCAAGAACAATTAGCCGGCGAGCGAGCCAGCCCCTCCTGCCTCTTGCTCGGATAACAAAGCGTCTCATCTTAATAAGCATCCGCCGCGGGGAGCTCACGGTCTCGCTTCTCCTTTTCATTTTACACGTCGCTAACGAGGAGACATGAATAATGAATGCAGCGTAAACAAGCGCCTGAGATGCCCGCCACGCCATTGTGGACTAATTGGCTCGTTAAATGTAACATTAGGTGGGAGAGGGGTCCCGGATCGGGAGCGTTCGGCCCCGCTCGGTGCTCACGCTCGGCCCCGCTCGGTGCTCACGCTCGGTGCTCACGCTCGGCCCCGCTCGGCGCTCACGCTCGGCCCCGCTCGGCGCTCACGCTCGGCCCCGCTCGGTGCTCACGCTCGGTGCTCACGCTCGGCCCCGCTCGGCGCTCACGCTCGGCCCCGCTCGGCGCTCACGCTCGGCCCCGCTCGGCGCTCACGCTCGGCCCTGCCCGCTGCAAATCCCATGTCATAGTAGCACCTCATCTTTTTGTTGTCAAAGTCGGTTGTTTGATAGAGGCGTTTTGTGGCCGAGGCTTGTAACATGTTGCTACGTTGGCACCACGCGCACATTTCCAGGATGAAATACGGCCGACGGAGGCCAAAGGCATCTGGGCTGGCTCAGCTCCAAGTGAACCCGACGACCCGTTCTGGCTCGGAGTTTTACTGCCGGCCGCGCTCGGTCCCGGCCGGCCATTATAAACATCCAATATGTTATCAGCGACTCTCGCGGCGGACGAGATGATACTCTGTAAAAGCGCAACAAGGCTGCAATAACCTCCTTTATAAACCATGCCAGCCTGTAACGGCTAAACTAGGCCTGATCGCTTCTGGGGGGACTTTGGCTCAGGGAAAAAAGAATGACGCTTTTCCCCCTTTTGAAACGATATTTGTCACCGAGACAGAAACGCCAAGGTGTGGAAAGGCTTTGGACAGACTTTGGAAAGGCTTTGGAAAGGCTTTCTGGCCTGAAATAAAGGAATTGGTGGAGGAAAGTCTCTCGCTGATTTGAAATGTGCTTTGTCTCTGTCAGCGCAAGGTCAATGTGCTGTTGCCTTAAATAAGATTCACCCAGGCGGGCGGGCGGACTGGCAGACGGGCAGTCAGGCGGGCGGACTGGCGGGCAGGCAGACGGGCAGGCGGGCGGGCTGGCGGGCGGCCAAGCAGGCAGGCAGGCAGGCAGGCAGGCAGGCAGGCAGCCAGGCAGCCAGGCAGGCAGGCAGGTAGGCAGGCAGCCAGGCAGCCAGGCAGGCAGGCCTTGGTGGCGCCGCCGCTTGTAAGAATTGATCTTTGCTTTTTAAATGCAGAGAGGCGACAAGATCTGATGAAGAGAAAAACAATCTGCAATGCCACTTTGTAGTGTGCTTGCCATTTGTAAGGCCGCGACTCAACATGCATCACCTTGATGTTCCCTTGGACTTGACTAGGCTGGAAGTGGCTTTCCCCTCTGGAGCGCCATTGTTGGGGTTCCTGCCTGCCTGCCTGCCTGCCTGCCTGCCTCGTCTTGATTTTGATAAATGCGCTCTTGAAAATGAACCTGTTTCTCTCCACGTGGCTGCTAATCCCTTTGACTGGCAGCCCCCCACTCGTGTATTCACAGCCACCGCGATGAGCGGGGAATGTGGAGCGGGAACAGAGCAACAAGTCAAAGCAGGATAAGCAGCGCCCCGAGCCTGCTTGAAGGCCGGGCCCGGCCCGGCCCGGGCGAGCTGACATCTCGGCTGCGCAGCTCTCCTCCTACTCCTGCCCGCAGCCTCTCCGGGCCTGCCTGTGCGTCACCTTGCAGTGCCCCATGCACCTTCGCCATGTCGAGCGGGCGCTCTGGCGAAATAGGGGGCGGCCGAGAGAGGCAAAAGTCTCCCACCCACCCCGGCGAGTGATGCCTGCTCTTCTCTCAGCTCGCCTTTTCACACTGAAGCAGTTTGTTTCTGAATTTAAGGCGGTCCGCTGCGGACCATGAAGAAGATCACGCGCTCACCCCCGTCGGCACTCAAGTGATTTAAGAATGGCAAGAAATGTCACTGTTTGGGCCAGACGACAACGATGTGCAGAAGGACTGCCACGCGGGAGACGCTGACTGTCAAATAGCAAATATGCAATGAAATGTTCTGGCTTCTAAGTTTTCCAAGACTAAGTTGGACTAACTTTGCACAGACTTGCGAGAGATTGACGGCAGTGATGGGATTAACGGATCAGTCCCTAAAATCCGCCGCTAATCAGATCATCTCAGACCTGCCTGATGTGGAGCCTGAATTTCCGGAGCTTTATTGGCAGTAATTACCCCTTCCGTTTATTCCCTGCCGGTCTCGCACTGGAGCGTGCGTCTGGCGGCGCCCGGCACGTCAGGCGGGGCCCGGCTCTGGTGGCCGTGGCAGAAGAGGGCAAATCCTCCTGGGTAAAGCGTTTCACTCCCAGTTTGTGTTCATTTGTCCCCCGGGCTGCCTCGAGCGGGGAGCGACTCTGCGCTTGTTTTATTGACCGTTACTGTTTGTCAGGGAGCAAATGGCTTTTTAGTCACCGCTGCGGCTGGAGGACACGTGCGGGAGTCTCCTCTGACTCTTTGCATCAGCCAGCCACCGGCCGGCGCATCGCTCTCGCTCTGGCCCTCGCTCCCGCCCTCGCCACGGGAGGGGCCACGTCAACGGCTGGCTGTCCTCGTCGCCTTTCCGAAAACATATCCTGGCAATCAACGATGTGCTCAAAAATGTCTCACTAAAGGCAGCGTGAGCCATATTTGACCCCCCTCCAATTTGGTGCGTGTTGCTAGACATTGTCATCAGTATGCACGGCTGGCCCTGCATTGCCACTCACTCCACGACATTTGGCTGCTCCTGGGTTTGCATGTGATTCGGACTGTGGCGGGCGTGTGGCTATCGTTGAGATTTGAAAGGGAAAGAGGAAAGGGGGAGGGCTAGCCTCCTGTGCAGACTCAGGAAGTGTCGCTTGGGCAGCGTTTGCGTCGTCGTCAGCTGCGCGTTCACCTCTGGTGTGCCTTTTGGCCAGTCGGCGGCGAGAGACGCTCATCTGCTGGCTGAGCGGGATCACGCGCTCGCTCTGGTGAAAAGGTCACTGCGGCAACTGGACTGTGGACTTTTGCGGGCAGCACCAGGCGAGCTGGGGCGGAAGGATAAAGAGGGCTGGAGAAAGGGCTGCCTCGTTTGTCGTGGCTCTGACGGATTTAGTTAGCGGAGTACACAGATCAATTATTCAGCAGAGGCGTGCGCGCGTGGAGGCGGGAGTAATGGCGCGTGGGCGGGGCGAATCAATCGAGCAGCTGACGGAGAGAAGACATGCACGGTGGTTGATTGGCGTTTTGCGTTCACCTCGTCACCCTTTGAGACCTTGAGATTCCAGGACAGCATCCCCAAGTAACGCACACGCACGCGCGTCTGGAGAACTCACTCGTGTCGTGTCTAAAAGTGGCTGCATTGCTTTATCTCGAATGGCTGCAAAGGGCTGAAGTGTTTCTGAGGCGAAAAAGGCTGTTGAGGCTCAAGCCATGCTCCGGTCTCTGAGGCGAAAAAGGCTGTTGAGGCTGAAGCCATGCTCCGGTCTCTGAGGCGAAAAAGGCTGTTGAGGCTCAAGCCATGCTCCGGTTGCAGCCGCCCCTCACTCTCTGATTGCCGTCACGACTTTGCTTCTTCCTTGGACGCCAAAGCAAATGTTGCCGCTCAGCACTTGATTTGGTCTCTTCTGCGTGCTGTGGAGGTGGCAGTCTGACCTGCCGGTTGTCAAGCTACCAGGTTTTGACTGTGTCATCAAGTTGGCCCAGGGCGTCCGCTTAGTGCTCCCAGCAAGTTGATAGATTTCTTGTCAAGCCTTTAAATGGGTTCATCATCATAGCCGCCCTCGATCAAAATATCAAAGGACGCGGGACCGGCCTAACGGCGCTGATCCAACGGAGCCCGTTTTTGGCCGGCAGGTGCTGCGGCGTACCGAGGTGCGGGCGGGCGGGCTGTCTTTGTGTTTAGCCTTCCGTCCTTGTTGCCCTTCAAGCCCAGCACTTGACACGCGTGAGCAAACCAAGTTGCGACGTCCCAGCCCGGCCTCTCGCATCGTCTGTCGTCGACATTGGTTCTCCTTTGCCTGGCTCGCCCTCCTCCTCACCCTTTGTGCCTCACCCCCGCCCCTCGCTGTACTGTGTGTTTGTGGTGGGAAGATGAAGGCGCTGTGTTTACAAATATGCAGGCAGAGAAACAGGCCAAGCAAGGCGGCGTGAATAGGAATGGAATACAAATTGCTTTTTTATCTCTCCTCCCTCGCTCGGGCCAGGGTGAGAGAAAATGTGTTTGCGATTGTTGCTCGTCTGCCTGTGAAGGATAAAGCCTCAGTAGGGCTTTTGGGCTCCCCGTTAGCATTCATTCTATCCCCCTCTCCTCTCGTCTCTGTTCTCTTCTCCGCCCGCTCCCTTTCTTCCCGACACTCTCTGACGCTTTCTCCCTGGCCAGCGGGATTTTTTTTTCTCACCGTCTCCTCTGTAATGGTATCTCTTCTCTCTGCTGCCTGCCTGTAGTGTGCCCCCCCCCTCCCCCCCCCCAGATGTGCCCGACTCGCTCTCCTATCAGATCATTCCCTCCCCCCTCAATTTGTCTCCACGCTTCATGTTTCCATACACAGCGTGTCGCCGCTCACTGTAGCATCCATCGTATTTTGGCCCGTGCTCTTTGAGGCAGCTTGTGATTCACAGGGCCACTGCGCTCACCCTGGATATAGTGGAAATGCAAAGTGCCTACAGATCAGAGCGGGGACCTCACCCGCCGGGTCGCGTTCCCCTCTGCTAATCAGCCCTGACTGACACGAGGGTGCGCCAGTGCATGGGAGATGCTCGCCAAGGGTGGGGTCGCTCCATTATATTGCTTAAGCAATAGCGGTCTTGGGCCAGATGCTGATGACGGAGTATTTTGAGGGACCTCACGTGGGTCAGAGTGATCCAAAACTGCCAACACCACCGGGAACTCGGAACGATGATCAAAAAGCGACGAGACACAGAAGGCACCGACGAGGACCGACCGCGAGAAAGCGGGGCGCTCGCTCCGTACAAACTGACGCGAGGGCTCGCAGGGAGCCGAATAGGTAACGCCAGGGATGGATGGGGCGGGGGGGGGGGGGGAGCGGCGCACGAGACAGACGCGCACAAAGCTGCGTGCGTGCGTGCGTGCGTGCAAATGAGCAGAGAGCTTCACGGCAAGATGCTGCGGTGACGCATGTTGCTTGCAGCGAGCACATTGCCAAGCTGGCACTCCAGGCAAGAGTTGCTCTCAAAAGTGCCGCACAAGCAAAAAGAAAGTGTTGGCCAAAGGGCAGCCAGCTGCCAGTGTCCTGAAAGAATGCTGTGGCACACGTGCGGCGGATCAATGGTTTGATGACCCCGAGCGGGCGCAGCTAAACTCTCTCTCTTTTGCCTCCATTCACAATGGCAAAAGACAAAGCGCGCGCGCGTGCACGCGCACACCCACCAAGCGGCTTTGGGTTTGCGAAATCCCCCGAATTTTTGACCGTCTCCGTCCACTCGGCTGATTGCTAGCATGCCAAAGAAGGCAGGTCAGTGTTTGTACTTGACGCGAAGGAAGGGAAGTAGACGACGTGCCGGGCCGGCTCATTTGGAAACGCAAAGCGACGAGCGTGGCTGATTTCAACCTGCTTTACCACCTGCTTGATACAGCCGTGCGCGCGCCTTTACAACCTGGCAGATAAAAAGAATGTGTGTACATTTTGGATACGAGCTGTCAAATTTACGACTCGCGATCTCGCCACGCTTTCAGCGACAGCGTGTGCGGAGCTGGCAATAATCATGGCAGGCTTCCTTGTGAACGGGCACGCCGCGACTCAAACTTATCTGCCGGCTCGGCTCGGCTCGGCTCGGCTCGGCGGACGACAATTGGAGCTGCATTCTTGAAATGGAGCGTGAGAGCGAGTGGAAAGATCTGGTTGAACTTTGGCGGGCTTTAACGACATTGGCTTTGTGAAGCGTCATCGAAGCGTGTTGAGCGCAGGTGCCTCTGCCCATACTGTCGTTCTCCCCAACGGCCTTCCCTAACTTTTGGAGCTGCGCTCTCTCTCTCTCTCTCTCTCTCTCTCTCTCTCTCTCTCTCTCTCTCTCTCTCTCTCTCTCTCTCTCTCTCTCTCTCTCTCTCTCTCTCTCTCTCTCTCTCTCTCTCTCTCTCTCCTTCAACGTGGCTGTAGACACAAGACAAGGTGCGGAAAACAAGAAGGCCGCATTGAAGGAGGACTTGGCTTTTGCTTTTCAGCACAGTCGAAAGGCTGGTGTAGAGCTGGAGATCCTTCTGGTGCCGATCCTTGACGCGGCTCGGCTACTCGGAAGCGCGCCATTAGCCGAGCCCGGCCGTCTCTCGGCTTTACCCTTGGCCGCTGGGTCGGAGGAGAAGAGAGGAGAGAGAGAGAGAGAGAGAGAGAGAGAGAGAGAGAGAGAGAGAGTAATTCTAACCTTCAAAAGCTGCTGATTAAAGCTAGTTTGGTGGAATTCAATTCCACCTAATGCCTTTGGCCGCGTGCCCGGGTGGTCGGCATTAGCATCGGCAGACAAGCGTGCCTTTGGTCAGGTGGACGGGAGGGAGGGAGGGAGGGGCAAAGTTGCGCTTGCCCTGCCCTGCCCTGCCCCGCCCCGCCCCGCCCTGCCACGTGGCAATGAAAAGCTACACCGGCACGGCGTTCTTCTCTCTCATCCGGTGGCAGCGACCGAGGCCCGTGGCAACGTTTGGATGTCATGGAGGAGGGCATGCGTGCGGTCAGGCAGGGCTGTCAGTGTTTCCACTCCAACGTGATGTACGGCTGCGTTTGCCCGCTCAGCATACGGCTAATTAATTTTCCTCTCGGGGGCACGAGTGTTTGTTTGTTTTCCACCGAGCATGCTATTTTTAGAGATGGTCAATCCCATGTATTTCCCAGAGAACAATTTGTTTTGCTTTGCTGGGGACTTTGCATTTGTTTAGAATGTTGCCACCGCACCTCGCCTCGCCTCGCCTCGCCTCACCTCACGTGGACAGCCTGCCCGTTCACTTTGGAGGCTGCTTTGCTTTGACTGCGCTTTGTCCAGGAGATGAATCAGATGAGATGAGAGTTCTTAGGATGAAGGAGAATCGCCACAGAGGAAACAGCAGGTGTGATGAAGTCTCGGCGCCGCCAAACCGTGTGCGGCTGCTTGGAAGAAAGAAGGTGCCAATGTTGTCTGCTCTGGCTTTTTCTATCCTCAACCGCAGGCTGTGCCCAGCCATGTGAGTGACTCCACAGTCTCCAGCAGTAAGGGTGCAGCGAGATAAGGACGGCCAAGCCGAGAGAAAGGACAGTCGCGGCAGCAGCAGAGCAGCGGCCTTGCTCAATCTAACAAACACTTGACACCATTGCTAAGCTTCAACTCAACTCTGCAAGCCAATGGAGAGTCGTGGATATGCTAGCTAGCGTGTGAATGAACATCATCTGACTGGGCTCAAAGGCGCTGGAAAACTGGCCGAATTTCAATCTCATTCTTGAAGCTGGATTTCATATGTGGTACGGGGCGGAACAAAAGCCTCGTGCCGTGCTGCCGCTCAATGGCAGAATAAAGCGAGCAATCGGTCCACGTCCTCCTCTGCCGTAGCCGTTGCGCTTGCTGTCCCTGTCGTGTTGTGTTATTCCTTCTTGATCTCTTTTGATTGATGATGATGATAGATGGAAAGATGGATAGATGTTTGCCTTTTCTCTTTCTTCCGGCTGCAAAACAAAATCGCCCTTCTGGGACCAAGTCTTGCTAATAGGGGTGGCAATCTTGTTTGCGCTTTGCCGCCACATGCTGGCTGGCCGGCCGGCCGGCCGGTTCACGGGCAGTGATAGCACCCGAATGGGGCCCCGTTTTTCCGTCCGTCCAGCCGTCCGTTTGTCCGTCCGTTTGTTTGTCCGTACGATGGCCTTTGCCTGACTCCTACTTGTGTGTGTCCTTCTTTCAGTGTCTGTACGGCTGCTACGTCCACTCGTCCATCATCCCCACCTTCCACCGCAGGTGCTACTGGCTGCTGCAGGTAAGCGCTCCGCACCGCTTCTTGTGCATTTAAGAACGCTCCGCAGATTCCTTGTCGGCGCGTCGTGTCGTGTCGTGTCGTCGCCCGGCTGGATTGGGTTAGGGCCTGCCGCAGCCCGCGCCTCCGCTCTCCCCTCCGCAGACGCTATGTCTAAACTGGCTGCGGTGACGACGCATCGGCCCGGCCTTGCCGGCATCAATGTCGCCGTGACACCCGCCGTTGGAATGATGGGCTCCATACCCGCAGGCATCGTTGACCTTTTTTGCTGGACATTCCGCCACTCATTTGAATCCTGCTAAACTAGCCAGCAGTGCACGCCAGCCACCTCGCTCCCCTTGGCATCCAGAAAGATATTTGAAATGAAATTGCAGCCTTTCTATCAAGTCTGGCTTTGCCACCAGTGAAATTAAATGCTGAGTGAGATGGGAAATGGCTCTGGTGCCAACCAAAGCAAAACCAAACCAAACAAACCCCCTAAGCCTTCTGTCGGAATAGTTTGCAACGGCCGGCCGGTGCGTCGCTGTTTGTGACGCGACCGCAGCGTGAGGGGCGTGACACTCATCGATCCCCTCGCCTCTTGTCTCCTCCGTTTGCTTCTAGCTAATCGAATGTAATTCCAGGCTCGCGCCTCTCCGTCCAATAGGAGCGGTGTTGGCGGCACTTTGGGCGCTGGCGGGTGGGCGGGCGGTAGGGGCCACAGAGGTGGAGATAATCATGATCTGAATACAGAGGGGAAGCTTCATTTGTCCTGCTGCCTGCCTGCCTGCCTGCCTGCCTGCCTGCCTGCCTGCCTGCCCAAAACCCGCCCGCCCGCCCGCCCGCCCGCCCGCCCGCCCGCCCGCCCGCCCGCCTGCCTGCCTGCCTGCCTGCCTGCGACTCGGAGAGGGGTCAATTGCTTCTCCCGCCTTTGCCGCTTTGGAGAGGAGAGGAGAGGAGAGAGGGATGAGATAATGAAATGACTTCCAAGGCAGGAGGGAACGCTGACGACCTTGTTTCTTGCCAGCTATCGCTCCCTGACTCCCGTCCGCCCTCCACCTCCCTCCCTCCCTCCCTTGCTCCCTCCCTCCCTTGCTCCCTCCCTCCCATGCTCCCTCCCTCCCGCCCCTTTCGCAGCAGCTCATGTGAAAGGCCCTCCAGATTATTCACATCAGATATCAGATGCAAAGCACGCAAGTCTACATGATGAATATTTCACAAAGATACGTAAATCACGGATGAGCAGCGAGAGCCGATGAGCTGAGCCGAGCTGGCCAGGTGTTGGTTGGCTGGCCGCGAGCAGTGGAGCGCTCCAAAGCGGCGGCGGCGGCGGAGCTGGCCGGCTCTCGTTTTTATCAGATGGGAGTGCACTTCAACAAGCCAGTCAGATCAGGTCTCACGTCTATCAATTTGAGTGTCTGACACTCTTGCAGGATGGATGCGGAGCGAAGAAGGTCTGCTTGGCCGAGCTGGCGTTCCGGGACGCTCTCCAAACGAGCGCAGGCAGGAGACTTTCAAAGCTTTGCTTTTGCTGCGGGCTGCCGAGCCCGGCCCAGCCCACCCGAGGCCCCCGACCCCAAACAAATTGAAGGTTACTCAGAGTCTTGATTAATAGCCCCCACCGGAGCCCTTTGTCCCAAAACAATGAGCGAGGGATGATCCGTTCCTCAGCGCTCGTGACCTTTTCGCCGCCCTGGCCCAGCCGGCAGACGGCCAATTATCACAAATCCCCCGCCGCGTTTGTCTTGCCATTTCCACATGGCGACCAAAGAGGCACGCAAGGCCCCGCTCGCCCGCCCGCCCGCCAGCCCGCCCCCCTGCCCCTCCCTTCTCCAAGCGGCCGGAGCCTGGATGGAGAAGCACGACAGGTCTGGGCTTCTTTAATAATTCACCACCGGCAAAAGGTTAAGGCTAAGGCTCGCCCGACCGACATTCGTCTCGCTCTGCAATTTTGCGGCCCGCTTTCGGAGGGAGTCGCCAACAACTCGTTTACATTCTCCGAGAGAGCCGGCGATAGTTGCCGTGTCATTCTCGCCCCGACCGCTGCCGTTCTCTCGGCCCAGAACGGTAAAGCGGCGATCCCGCCGGCGCAAACGTTCCCGCCGACGCCGGAGTTCCATCTCGCTTGTGTTTCCTTTGCACGGCCAGTGGGCAAAATGTCTGAGTCAGCTACACAAGGATTAAGGACAACCCTTCTTTCCTGTTTCCCCCAGATGAGCTATGCTGCGTTCTTTTTCTTTGAATTTTCATGCTTGATGTCACACAGCAGTAACGCGCATGAGTAGGCGCACGTACAACAGAACGATGGCTTAGCGTGCGATGAAACAGACACGCGTTGCACTTTCGGGACACTTTTATTTGGTGCCTTCGCAAATGGACGACGTGGCTTGAAAAAGGTCGTTGCCATTCCGGGTGGCCACGTATTGGCACCAGCCAAAAGAAGGCTGCCGGCCTTCTCTGACTTGAATGAAATGAAATCCCAGCCCGGCCGCTTTGGGTTCCGTTCCTCTGCCTGTGCGTGTGCGAGATCATCAGTCTGCGTGCGACTCGCCGCCAATCTCGGCAGCCCCTCTCGTGTCAAGGCGCCGATTGACCGTGTCGGCGCGACGACACACGCGTGCGTGCGAGCGAGCGAGCGAGCGAGCGGCGGCGCCCCGTTTGGCAGAGAACACCGGTCACAGCTAATGACCAGAACTGTCCGATTTGTCCTGGCCCGATTGCTCCTCTGAGCTCCAATTAGCCGCCGCTGAGGGCCGACGGAAGGCGAGCGCTTCCGAGCCAGGGCAGTGCAGAAACCAGCGCTGAGAAGCAAGCGCTCTGCCTTCTGCGGGGCGGAAGCCGGCGCTGGGAAGCAAGCGCTCTGCCTTGTGCGGGGCGGAAGCCGGCGCTCGGGAAGCAAGCGCTCTGCCTTCTGCGGGGCGGAAGCCGGCGCTCGGAAGCAAGCGCTCTGCCTTGTGCGGGGCGGAAGCCGGCGCTCGGGAAGCAAGCGCTCTGCCTTGTCCCGTCTCAATTTGCTGGCTGGCTTGCTGGCTGGCTGGTGTCGACGCGGCTCTGATTGCAATGGCGCTAATTGGCCCTTTCCATTGAGGCTGTCCTCTGCTCTTATTCCTCTGCGGAGGTGGTTTGAAGGCGCGTTTGTGCAAAAGATATGGGGCCGAGCGAGTCAATTTGCCAGAGGAAGCGGGGAAGCGGGTCCCGGCTGACTCGCTGCCATTTCATTAAGAATAACAAGAATGCAATGTGTTTGGCTGCTGCCTGCCTGTCGCCGTACACACATTTAATGCTCAACACCTCCCTCTGGGTGTTTATGGTGATCCATCCGTTCGTCTGCAACTTGGCTTTTTTGGTTTGTTTTTTTTCCATCATTCTCACTCAGCGGGGAATAGCAAAGAAATAACGACAAGGGCGCGTTGATCCTTGTGTGCCAAGCCAGAAGCATTTTTTTTCTTCATCTGGGTAGATGTCATATTGAGCGCACACGAAGCCTAGGCTTTCTCGTCTCTCGTCCTCTGACTCCTACGGACGCGTGGAAACCGAGGCCGGCCGCAGAAGTCGGTCTTGTCACAAGCGCTTGCGCTGACGGTTCTGCTCACATGCCTCTTGTCAAACAAACAGCCTGGCGCCAGTTTCCTGCTTCCAGCCGACTATTTTGAGAGCGCACGACGCAACTCCACGGAGCATATGTCAGGCGGGCGAGCAGGATGCCCGCCAAAGACAAGTGTGGCCTGCGCTGGCCTCGCTTTCCTATTTTGTCTGCTCCCGTTTGCTCCTGTTTTGGTTTGCCTGTGAAACCTTCCCACCTGGTGTGGGTTTTTTTTCTCTTTTTTTTACGATTCAGTGTCCAGTATGCGGATCGAGCTGCAAACTGCAGCTGATTTGGCTTAGCGCTGACGTGCGCTATTGATTTTCTCTCCTCGCTGCCCTCGGTATCCCCGCCGAGGACGGCGAGTAGCCGAGCACGTGGTGACAACGTGACCTCGGTCGCTCGTGCAGAAAGTGGCGGCGACTGCGCATCCGTTTGTCATCGGACGAGCTCTGCGACCAGCGCGGGAGCTACGGTGATGATGATGATGATGATGAGGATGATGAGGATGGTGTGGGTCGCCCGCAGCTAAAGAAAAGGCCTGTTGGGGTGGTACGATGACATTGTCCTCTCCTCTCCTCTCCAACCTCCTCCACTGCATCTTATGAAATGAGCGCATAAAAGCCAAGGAAGGCGCTGTGTGTCTCTGGGCTGCTTCTGTTGTTTGCGGGCCGGCCGGCTGGCTGGCTGGCTGGCTGGCTGGCTGGCTGGCTGGCTGGCCGGCCGGCTGGCTGGCTGGCTGGCTGGCTGGCTGGCTGCCGTGGCTTCAGGCGTTTTTGATCACTCAAACACTCAAAGCAGTGCTGTTGACGCTCTTATTGGCAGCCACTTTTGGTTGATTCATGTCGAGGATGTTGCGTAGCGCCCCTCCCCTCCCCATCCTGCTCCGTTCCGCTCCCCGCCCCTCATTGCAGACTCCGTCCTCCACAGTAAGATGAAAGCAGAACCATCTCCGTTGCCCCGCAGCACGCTTGCAGCAAAGACACAACTTCTATTGCTGACTCATCACATATGAGGCAGGACATTTGTATCCAAGCCTTTTTGAAACGGTCCAGCGTAGAAAGTGAATGGAAGCGTCCAGACTGTTAGCGGGATTCTAATTGCCGTGAATAGAGAGCGTTGGGCAGCCCCCGACCCGCCCGCGCTGATCTGCTCTTTGACTTCTTATCAGTCCTCAAAGCGTGAATGCTTCTGGCGCTCCCTTTTTTTTCCAATTGTCCAGGTGTGGCCGGCAGGCGCCCATTTGACATTTGGTGGCTCGCGCCTCGGCCCGCCTTAAGTCTTGCCGGTGCCCAACCCCGTGCGGGATTGCGCCACGTCTGCTCGTCTTTCCGGCCTCTTGGACGGGAGAATGCACGCTCATTTGTATGTGAGATACGTAAATCCTTTGAATGTATTATTGATGCAAACAAATGAGGCAGGCAGGCAGGCAGGCAGGCAGGCAGCGGGCCCCAGACTATCTATCGCCAATGGAGCCTGGGCTTGCGGGGTAAGCCGCTTTCCAGCGAAGGCGCTGTCGGTGTTGCACAATTGATAGCCGCTCCTCTCCTCTCCTCTGCCCTGCCCTGCCCTGCCCTGCCCTGCCCTGCCCTGCCCTGCCCTGCCCTGCCCTGCCCTGCCCTGCCTGTAATTATTATTTACACGGCACGCTGTCTGCGGGATTCCGAGCCAACCGCGTTACGGGAGAAATCAGAGAGTGGCAATTAGATAGCTGCCGCCTGAAATGAGGGCCGGCCAGCCGACCTGCCAAGTTTGTACGTGCTGCGCTGCTCGCTCCTAATTGGCCAAGCTCTCCGTCGAACATGCGTTGTCGTCTGTCTTTCGGTGCTCTTATCGGAACCTCGCCGCTGTCCCAACCCGACCCTCCTTGCCCTTCTTTTGACGTGACGCTCGGCTTGTTTTTGCGCATTGTGTCCTTTAAAAAAGGCTCCTGGCAAAAACATGGCTTTTTCTTCATACTTCACTTGGTTTCACTTTAGCACGTTCAACTTGTGCGCGTGTGTGTGTGTGTGTGTGTGTGTGTGTGTGTGTGTGTGTGCGCGTGTGCGTGCGCGTGCGTGCGTGTGCGTGTGCGTGTGTGCGTGTGTGCGTGTGTGTGTGTGTGTGTGTGTGTAAACGCGCGCGCAAGCACTGCCAATAGAAGTAGAGCCTGCAAAGTGCTGCCTCAGCACCTGGGCTTTAATGATTAATACGATATTGATGGTCTCAATTAATTTCCTATTTGGCTAGCAGGAGGCTGCGGTCGCTCCGTCTCTGTCACCGTCTCACGCCTGTTTTGGGACTCCTCCTTGCGGCAGGCAGCTGCCGAACAGAGATAGTACACTTTCTTTTTTTTTTTTTTTTGCCACCTCGCAGTTTGGCTGTCCCCAACATGCATTTCAACAAACACACATGCTTGCCATGACACGCGATTGCATCCCACACTCACGGTTAAATAAGGACATGTTACGCTATTGAATGGTTTTATCGCAAAATAATCCCAACAACCTCTGAGCCCCTAAGATTTTGCTAGTCCTCGTTGTACAGTGCGGCAATTTTGCAACCCCCTGCTTGCCTGATCTCGCGCCGGCTTTTTTTTTCTCTCTCTCGCTCTCGAAAAGGAGGCAGCATCACATTTGGAACGAGAAGCCACGCTTTGGCGTTTGCGCAAACGCCCGGCCTGCGGCACCCACCGCTTCACATTTGCAATAAGCGTGTCTACGGGGCCGATGTATTCCCAGCAGGTTGGCTCACCGAGCTGTGACGAGCTGTGACGAGCTCTTCCCGTGACCTTCATTGTCAGAGGAGCTGCTCAGTCGATGCTGCCCCCGCAGACCAACCGCTGGAGGAAGTGCCACGCTGTCAATTGGCTTTCCTTTTCTCCCTTCATGATATGCTCATAAGCTATTCATGACGATGGATACTGGTGACTTCACCCCATAAAGCCTGCCATCTTTCTCTATTGCGCACTGTTTATCTCGCTCGCTCGCTCGCTCGCTCGCTCGCTCATTCACTCACTCACTCGCTCACTCACTCACTCACTCACTCACTCACTCACTCACTCACTCACTCACTCACTCACTCACTCACTCACTCACTCACTCACTCACTCACTCACTCACTCACTCACTCACTCTTTGAGCGTGTGGCACAGCAGCATCTTTTTCTAGTTTTCACGTGGCCTGCACACATAGCACATGTTGCTAGGAAACTATTTCATCATTTCTGGAGCTGACACGAGACACCGTTTGCGTGTTCATGCCAAAGCGAGCTCCCAAAGCGTATTCATCCCACTTATAATAATCGGGCCCGAGTCCAGCGCCGCTGTCATTTTGTCGATGTCGTGCAGGTGCACGTGTGTGTGCGTGTTGAGCACACGCATCTTCACGCGCGTGCATTTCCAGGCAAAGAGGCAGGCGCGCACGCGGGCAGGCGCGCATGCGGGCGGGCGGGCGGGCCGGCGGGGCTTGGTCACTCGTGTTTTGTTGGCGCTCACAATCGGTCTAGCTGGTTGCGGTTCAGTGTGCAATTGATCACGGTGGAGGGAGTTGGACACATTTTAGCACGGTGGCTCCTTGTTTGGAAATGCGCCGGCAGCCAGCGCTCTGTCTCTTTCTCTCTCCCCTCTGGTGTCGGCAGACACAGGCCGAGTGAGGCACACAGATAGAATGCGCGCCTCGTCGCCCGCCGCAAACAAATCCGAGCTGCCACGGTTGACACGGACGTGACTGAGAGCCCAAGCGATGGAGTGGAAAGGCACGGTGACGACATGGGCTGGCTTTTTCAGCCGCAAATGAATGGCGCCGTCGTCCCTTCCCTGGAGGAAGAGATGGAAACGAGCAGACGGGCGAGGGGAAAGGTTCGGAGAGAGAGCAAGAGAGTAGTACCACCAGGATTGTGAGGCCGCCATTAACCGAATGGTTAATATGGAGCTGTTTGCTTCCTACACCTACACCTCAAGGCACTCCACAAGGTGCCTTTGCCTTCTTTTGTCTCCTGGACTGCGACCGGTTCAGGGTGTCCTTTGAGAACGGATGGATGTCACTTGGCCGTTTAGTCAATATTACACATGGCGGTGGCGATGGCCGACCGTAACGGCGGACGGACGGGCGGGCGGGCGGGCGGGCTTGGGCCCTGATGGCACGTCGTGACGGCGGGCCGGGACAGTGGGCCATGACGGCGGGCCATGACGGCGGGCCGTGTAGGTGGGCCGTGCTGGCTGATGGCCTTTTGTCAGCCTCATCTCACTTGGGACCGACGTAAAGCGTGAAAGTGGAAAGTTTGCTCAGTGAGCTTCTCCCAATTGTGAGCCAAGTTGTGGCCTCAATCGAATGTCTGGCGCGCCCGCCCGTCCGTCCGTCCGTCCGCCAGCCCGCCTGCCCGGCATCAAGCCGGCTCCTCCATATTCAGCCTCTGAAGGCTGGCCTTTTGCGCTTGTCTCGTCATGCGTGCGGATGCTTGGCAGAGTGACAAACTCTCCTCCCACACCTCTGCATCTCCAATTTTTCAAAGCACAAATGGGGGGGGGGGGGTCCTCTGTCCTCTGTCCTCTGTCCTCTGTCCTCTGTCCAGCGAGACAAGCAAAATGCACTCCCAACACACGCACGGCAAGAGTTTCATGGGCCCGCTCGGAGCCAAGCGGTTGTGCCGCTCTAAGCTGAGTTATTTAAAGCCCCGCTCTCAGCTCCGTCCAAGTGATTATGTGCTCCTGAATTAAACATCACAGGCCCCGTGCAGCCGCCCCCCGGCCGGCCGGCCGGCCAGCTTTGCTCTGAAACACGCTGCAGCGCGCTGGCCTCTTCCTGTTCCTCAAAAGTTCCAGCGTGTGCGCCAACCCTCTCTTCTCTTCTCTTCTCTTCTCAAAGTGGCGGCGAGAGAGAGGCGGAGTCCGGCTGTCTCCTAAATCACAATCGCCTGTTCAGGCCGGATGGGGCGGCAAGCCGCACAGTGCAACGCCGCAACAGTAACGAGGGAAACGCCGGAACGGATTGAGCAGCTGAAGCGCTGCTCAAGATAGCTAGCCTAATGAAGCGCAATCACATTCACATTATGGATCACACTGCTCGCCAGACAAGCGCTTCGGGCTATTTGTTTGGCGGCATGTGCGTGCGTGTCTGTCTACGTGTGCGATTGGGTGCGGCGAGGCGTTTGCCAGCCGCCCGCCCCCACGCACCAGCCAGCCAGCCGTTGGCAAGCGGGAAGTCTCTCATTGAAGCGGTTGACCTTGAAATAAGCAGCCGTGTTTGTGGGCGAGCTGTGAAGGGCGCAGCAACCCGAACAACAGAAGGCTCCTAACGAGCGGCGCCCCGCAGCACACCGTAGGACCCGTCACCGCGCGCCTCCGAATGCCGCCGTCTTCATTTCCATCATCAAGCCCCCGTGCAGAGGTGCCGTGCCGCCACGCCACGTCACACCACGCCACGTCCCGCCACGCCACGCCACGCAAAGCACAACTCATGGCCGTTCCTTTAGCTCCTTCTCCACGCGCCAACCAACAAACACACACTGGATTTGGGATTCCGTGTGGCACGGCAACAATGCATCCACACAGACAGAGAGACAGACGGCAACACACACGCCTCCCTCCCTCCCTCCCTCCCTCTCGACTTTTGCTTCCATGCTGAATGTCGGCGAGCAAACAAGTGACCGCTTCCATTTTTTCGTACTATCTAGTCCAAATTGAAAGAATGTCAGCGCTTTCTGCTTTGGCAGGCTTTCAAGCCCTAGTTGTGGGCGCTTTTAGATGCGTCTCGTGCAGCTCGCTTGACGTCCCGCCTGCACGGGCTCGGTTAGTCCTCTTTCGTACGGTCGCGTGGAACGAGGTTGCTAACCTGAGGACAAGGTAGGTGGCGACGGCGGCGGCTGACGGCTTGACGCAAGTGCGTGGGGGCCAGAGAAAAGCTGTTGCCTGGCTACCACGCCACCGACTTCTTTCGTGCTCAGCTTTTCAAACTGTGAATGGTGGCGATGTTTGCCTCCATTTGGTATGTGAAGGAATGCGACCGCCCGGAGCCACCAAACACTGGGCGGGACTCCGCTGGCAATTAGCGAACTTCTCTCCATCCGTCCATCCATCCATCCGTCTGACCGACGGAGGGAGGGAGGTTGGCGCAAAAAACAAACGCTGGTTTTGATTCTTTTCGTCATCGATTGGCAGTCAACGACGCCCGCCGCGCATATGATCTCATCCGTTTTCTCTCCACAGAATCCGGACATTGTGCTGGTCCACTATTTGAACGTGCCGGCCATCGAGGATTGCGGCAAACCCTGCGGCCCCATCCTGTGTTCCATCAACACAGACAAGAAGGAGTGGGCCAAATGGACCAAGGAGGAACTCATCGGCCAGCTCAAACCCATGTGTGAGTCTTTTGCCACTCGCTTTTCATCCCGAGCGCTCCGAGCGCTCGCGAGGCCCGAGGCATCCGTTTGCTCCGCGGAGCCGCTGTCTGCTCCTATTAGCCGATTGGGAGCCGTTCGTGGGTCAAAGGGCGGCGGCGGCGGCGGCGGCGGCGGTGGTGCACCACGGGGCCGACCGACCGACCGACCGACCGCATCCCTCCCAAGGCGCGGGAGGACGTCACATCGGCTTGGCCAGTGAGTCACGTTAGCAGCAGAAAGTTCCCATTCCCCCCAGCCCCACCCCCCTAGATTGTTATCATCTTTACTTTTGCGGGCAGGCAAGGCGTCTGTGATTTAGGGGAAGGGCGCGGCAGGGCAATGACTTTCTTACAGCGAGCAACGATTAGTGCTGCGGTCGGCCAGCGAAAGCGGAGCCTTCGGCCATCGTCCCTGAGCTTTTGTCTACATCCCTGTCCTCGGCTGCGCACTGCTCCGCTTCCCGTCACTATAGGGCATAAAGCTGCCCAGCAACAACGGCCTACGGTGTTCACTGCATCTGTGTGAAAGCAAGTACCATATGCGCCAAGGCCTTAAGTCATTAACTTTGGAAGTTGTTGGGACAAGGAGGGCGACGCCTTCCCGCTGCTGGCCGGGATGCTCGAAAGGGATCCATAAAGTGCAGAGAGACAAAAAAATGAAATACTCATGCTTTCTGTCTTTTCCCTTCTTTCTATCCTCCCTGAATGGAGGGGAGGGCAAGTCGCACTTGAGTAGGCTGTGTCGTGGCGCAACATTACCCTCTAGTGGTTCCCTTTGATAGCAGCATCAGCAATGAGACACTGAAACTGGCAGGCTGCCTGCCTGCCTGCCTGCCTAAACGCCCGCCCGCCCGCCCGCCCGCCTGCCGGCCGGCCTACCTGCCTGCGGACTCTGTGAGCAAGCTCACTTGCTACAAATACAACAAACTCAGTTTGTCAAAGGGACATTTTCTTACATTGTCCATTGTGCGTACGACAGTAAACAACTTTTTTCCATCTAAATAATGCTTTCTTTTCCAAACGGGGGCGACGAAAGCGGGCTCGCTGTGAGCAGGCTCGGAGCGTGCTCTGACATGTGCGTCTGCTTCTCGTCTCTCCCGGCAGTTCATGGCATCAAGTGGACTTGCAGCAACGGGAACGGCAGCTCCGGCTTCTCGGTGGAGCAGCTGGTGCAGCAGATACTGGACAGCCATCAAACTAAGCCACCTCCCCGGACTCACAACTGCCTCTGCACGGGCTCGCCGGGTAAGGGCTTGAACGAGCGAGCGAGCGAGTGAGCGGGTGAGGCTGAGCTGAGCTGAGCTGAGCTGAGCTGAGCTGAGCTGAGCTGAGCTGAAAGGCCGCAAGAGTAGAGGCCTCCAAATTTGCCTCCAATTTGTTGTCGTTTTTCCCTCTTCTTGTCCTCCCTAAATCCGTTGCCTGCTTTCCTGTCGGCCCACCTCAGGTGCCGGTAGCAGCGTGCACCACAAATGCAACAGCGCCAAGCACCGCATCATCTCCCCCAAGGTGGACCCCCGCACGGGAGCCTACAGCAGCGCTCACGCCGAAGTGCAAAACAACGACGTGTCCGAAGGGAAAACCGAGCACGGCAGCAAAAGCGCCAGGGAGAAACGCAACGGCAAAGTCCACAAGCCCGTCCTGCTGCATCAGAACAGCACCGAGGTATCCTCCAGCAACCAGGTGGAGGTGCCCGACACCACCCAGAGCTCGCCCGTGTCCATCAGCAGCGGGCTGAACAGCGAGCCTGACGTGGCCGACGCCCCGGCGGTGACGGCGATGAGTCACGTGGCTTCCCTCGTGTCCGGCCTCCCCCGCGCCGTCTTCATGTCAGAAGTGGGCGGAGAGCCCGCCTACAGCGCCTCTCCCACCCTCCTGGGCGCAGACGCCGCTGGCTCCCGGGGCTCCGTGCTCGCGGTGACATCGGACGGCCACAAGTTTGCTTTCCTCGGCGGAGCGGCGGGGGAGCCGGGCGACGCGGCGGGCAACGCGCCGGGCGACGTGCCGGGCGACGGTCTTTCCGTCTTGTCGGCAGCTGGCGTTTCCCAGGAACTGGCTCTCTCCAGCAGCCTGGACTCTGGAAGCATCAAGATCCCGGAAACCACGATGAACTTTGACCCCGACTGCTTCCTGAACAACCCCAAACAAGGCCAGACCTACGGAGGCAGTGCAATGAAGACGGAAGCAAACTGCGGCCCCTCCTCCTGCGGGGCCACCGACGGCACTCTGCGGAGCTCTCCCTCCGTGACGGCCAACGGATACGTCTTCAGCCCGGCCGTAGTCAAGAACATCAAGACTGAAGACACCTCCTTTGAACGGCAGCTCGCCAAGGAGAGCGGCTACCGGGTGCACGGGGCGCTCGTCAACGGCGTGTCCGTGCCGCCCTGTGCCGCTTCCGCTCGGGAGGGCCTCACGCTGGCCCCCGCGGGATCCTTGCTTCCTTCGGGTGGCGCTTTAAGTCCCAGCACCACCCTGGAGCAAATGGACTTTAGCGCTATTGACGCCAAGCGGGACTACGCCTCCGGCGCTTCAGCGCTGAGCTACGCTCGAGCCATGTCTGGGCCTCACGTGCCACACCAGAACCGTTCACCCGGTTTCTTCCTCCAGGATGCTCCACAATCCGGCCCGGCTCAGCGGGGGAGGTCCAGCATGGGCCAGGAAACACAACCGATGGAGCACAGCTCCCACGAACCTGCCGCTTATCTGGGGCTGCGCGTGGTGAAGATGGAATCTCCCGCTCGTAACGGTCACCACCACCCCCACCACCACCACCACCACCACCACCAGCAGCAGCAGCAGCATCGAGCCAACTGCAATGGAGGCTCACCCACCGACAGCGCCAGCCAAACTGGATCCTTGCAGCTGCTACAGTACCAGGGGAGCTTCGCCGGCCTGGCCAACCAGCGAGAGGAGCTGACGGGTCCGGAGCAGCCGGCGAGCGGGAGTGCCTCCGAAAATGGCACCGAGAATCTGCTCGAGCCGGACGCTCCGATGCCGGCCTGCGTGGCAGGTAATGGAGAAGGAGGGGCCGCTGAGCACTATTTGCACGCACCCGATGGGGGAGGAGGAAACAACAGTGCGGGCCAGGGTCTGCCACTTTGCAATGGAAACGGGGACGGCGGCAGTGGCACACCGCAGCACCAGCAGCAGCAGCAGCAGCAGCAGGACCAGCAGCGGCAGCAGCAGCTGCACCACCAGCAGCAACTGCAGCAGCAGCACCAGCAGCAGCTGCAGTTGCAGCTCCTCCAGGGAGCCAGCTTGGTCCAAGGACTGTACAGCGCTGTCGCCAGCCACCAGGGCTTGGGGGCTAACCCGGGAGCGGCGGCCGGGCCAGCCATGGAGATCAGCCTGGATCACTTTGACATCTCTTTTGGAAACCAGTTCTCGGACCTCATCAACGACTTCATCTCGGTGGACGGAAGCGGGAGCCTGTACGCTCAGCAGCTGGTGGCCTCGCAGGGCTCGGAGGGGCAGAATGCCGCCGGCCCCCGCGTGGGCCAGGAGGACGCCAGGGGTGGCGGCTACAACCCCTCCGAGCTCTGCCTTCAGCCCTGCTGCAGCCCCCGGGCGGGGGGCGACGGCGGGGAGCTGGCCTCGCTCTCGTACGCGAATGTGGTGTCGGCGGCCGTGGCGCACGGCGCTCTGGGCATGCTCCAGGCCGCCGGACGCCTCTTCATGGTCACAGACTACTCTCCCGAGTGGTCCTATCCTGAGGTGAGCGAGCGTTTGACGTGAGAGAACCCAAAATGGCGCCGCTGACATGGCTTGCGTATGTTGCGTGCCGCTTTTTCCCAAGAGTGCTGGTCCCGTCGCTCATCTGGATGCGCAGTATTGCGGGATGTACTGTACGCCGGCCGCCTCAACGTGACGTTCCATTTGGTGTCCACAAGACGGTAGTGAGGGAGAGAGAGAATGGAAAGGTTTCAGAGCACTCCAGCTGTAACTCTGGCTTTTGTGCTCTGGATGGCAGCAGCAGAGCAGCAGAGCAGCAGAGCAGCAGAGCAGCAGCAGCATCTCCAGCTCATTTGCTTGCGCTTGCAAAGTGCCGTACAGCATCATGACTTGAGTCAAGCAAGCTAGCGCTGTATCTCAGAGTTTTTCACAGATCAGCCAGGTATTGCTTTCCTTTCGTCTTTTTTCTGGCTGCCTTCCATTGAGACATGTCCAATATTGGAGCAGAATAGCTCCATGACAACGAAAGCCAATTGCTATTCTGCACCACCGCAAACAATGGACCCAGAATAAGATGTTGTCTTTTTATTCCCCGTTTGGTCTTTGAGCAGGGGAGAGACTCTCTTGCGCTAGCCGTGTGCAGCCACGCCACGCCACGTCACGTCAAAAATCGCCCTCGAATGAACAAAGGAAATGAGCAATGACTTTTGTTGTGGCAGCTGTTGTTGTTGACTTTGCTAACTGTGTGTGCGTTTGGAAGGGTGGCGTTAAAGTGCTGATCACGGGACCGTGGCAAGAAGCCGCCTCCGACTACAGCTGCTTCTTCGACCAGATCTCAGTTCCGGCCTCGCTCATCCAACCGGGAGTGCTGCGTTGCTACTGCCCGGGTGAGACCTCATTGGACAAACGTCCGCTACGAATGGCGGCGAGAAGGCCCGACCCTCCTGAACGCGTGTCCGTCTTTGTGCGTGCCTGCCTGCGTGTGTTCAGCTCACGACACAGGGCTGGTGACGCTGCAGGTGGCCGTCGGCACTCAGATCATCTCCACCTCGGTGGTTTTTGAGTACAAGGCCCGCGCGCTTCCTTCACTGCCCTCCTCTCAGCACGACTGGCTCTCGTTGGATGGTAAGTCTCGCTCCAGCTTTGTTTCTTTCAACAATGACGCACCATCTCCAACAAATGTCACCCTTCACCAACTGGGTAGAGTCCTTCCCTTGTGCCTCGCGTCCCCAGTCCAAAAGATTTCTGTTGAAGTCGATAATGCCTGCTGCCGCCGCCGCTGCCCCTTTTCATATTGAGCCAACTGCTGTCAAAAGTTGGACGACGAGACGCAGCAAAGTGTGCGCGTGGAGCTGCGAGCAAACGCAAGACTGCGGCGCCAGACCCTTGACATGGCGAGGCCCGGGCTCCCGGGACAGCTGCATTGCAGACGGCCCCGCCGCGAGGGAGTGAGGGAGTGGGATGCCCATGGTTTTGGATTCAGTCGGCAGCGGTGTGCGCACGCAACTTGGCCAAGGAGGACCACTTGGTGTTGTGATCATGCTAAGAGCGAGCGAGCCTGCCTGCCTCGATTTGTCATAATGCAGCGTGGGGGAAGGGACGCCTTTCCCCCTTCCTCTGCAGCATTGCAGGTGGCTTGGGAGCCAGCCGTGGGCAGGACACAGCCGGCCGGCCGGCATCGCCGGTAACATCCTGCGCGTCCACCCTTCTCGACCCTGGTCCCAGGGAGTGTGTGTGTGTGTGTGTGTGTGTGTGTGTGTGCGCGCGCGCGCGCGCGTGTGTGTGTGTGTGTGTGTGTGTGTGCGCGCGCGGGTGGGTGGGCGTGTTTGCTGGAAGATGCGCTTGAGCGAGGCAGGCAGGGAGAGAGGGAGGGAAGCGGCACCGTCCGCACAACAAACCTGTTTGAATGCTGGAAAGGCAATAAACAAAGGCTCGCAATCGTAGAGTCTGTTAGCACGTGAACACGAGCGTTCCGTGAGCGGGGGAGCTGGCGGAGGACTGAGGGGGCTCTTAGAGCAAGAGGAGTAGCTGGCGGCGGCGCTGCTCTCCTCTCCTCTCCTCTCCTCCTCTCGCTTCTTCCATTGTTTGTCTCTGGAGGAGCTGCCACGCGCTGGCGCTGCACACGACATCGACGCAGATGTGCTTTTGCTTTCCTTTGTCTCAGAGCCTGGGATCAACATTGACCCATCTTTTCTTCTTCTTCTTCTTTTTTAATATGCGTGTGTGAGGGAGGACGCGGCCATGGCGCGACTGGCGTGGGTCAGGATACCGGTGGCGGTGACTGACGCCCGCGCCTCCTAACAAACAAAAGAGGCGTGTTTTTTTTTTGTTTTTGTTTGTTTGGTTTTTCATACCCCACGTTCGGGCTGGATTCTACCCGATGGACAATAAGATAGAAGGTTAGAACTGCAGTGTGTGTCCCTTTACGTGGGAGTGCGTCACTGCGCGTGTGTGTTTGTAAGTGTCCGTGAGCGCGCGCGCGCCCACGCGTGCGTGCGTACACGAGGCCGCGTGAGAAGAAGTTGAAGTTGCATGCCTTCCGCTGGTGTTGTCGCTGTTGGACTTGGAAAGAAACGTCCACTTCTGGCCGGAGTCGAGAAGTCGTGAGTCACGACGACTGCATGAAATCAAGCAAGATTTCCTTTGGTATAGTATCTGCGCATCCCAGCCTTCTTCTTGCTCCCTCTTGTCCGTTTGAAAAATGTCACCATGCGCCAAACTGAAATGTCGTCCGTCGCTCGTCGTCAGCGTGAGCCCAAAGTTAGTTGGCACGCGTTACTTGTGTCTTCTGCCCTCTTGTGGAAGAGCACTGCATTGTTGTTGCTATCACTATATGTCGCTGGTGCCTATCGATCGATCAGCCAAGGTTTATTATTGGTAGAAAGATTCTTGTTTAAAAGAAATGACGTGAACACCCGACGATCTCAGTGATTCAGCTCATCAGCACGCTCTGCACAAGGCCGATGGCCATCCTGATCGTTTCAATCGGGTGTGTTGTAGGAGGGACACCGTGCGCCCGTGGCGGCACTTCACGAGTCCACTCCACTCCGGCCGTCTGACAGGACACAAAGCGGCGCTGCTTGACTTTGTGTTCAATGCCACCTGAGCCAGCGGGTCATTTCAGCACCACCCAGAACCCCGAAATTCCGCGGCCCCTCGGCTCGAGAAGAGCTCGGAGAGAGAAAAGCGGTTGAAGGTCGAGGCCAAGTTAGCTGGATGTTACGCAAAATAGCCTAGGCCGCTCTTGCGACCTTCTGATGAGGATCCAGGGCGAGACATAAAACGAGGCCTTTGTGCTTCAGGGCCTCTTGTGGGACACCATCAAGCGGGCAGGCTCTTCTTCAGACTTGATGGGTGGCCTTTCACAGCCCCTTGGCTGCTTAAAAGGATTTAGGCAACGGGCTGCACTCTTGACTGCTGTTCTCACCTTCATCTTTAGCGTGTGTGATTGAGAAAAGTTCCAATGAACTGCAACTGAGAAAAGGGCTTTGTATACCAATCACCGTCGTTCCAAAGGCCCCAATCGCCCAATGCTCTGAAATGTGTGCGAGCCCCCACAAAGGTTGGCGTGGCGTGGCGTGGCGTGGCGATGCGCCAAGCGTGTCAGCGGCAGGCGTTTAGCTGCAAACTAGAAACACTCCTCGATTCCTTTCTGCGTTTTCCTGCTCTCCCTCCCTGTGTCCTCCTTCTCTTCCCCTTCATCAATTGAAGGGAGCCCATCAATCTCTCACTCACACACACAAACACGCACTCACACACACACACACACACACACACACACACTCAGCCATGCTGCTGTCACCTAGTTACCGGTCAACGGCAGGTTTCCGCAGAAACAGCCTCATGGTGGCTAAATGAGGAATGCTAATGCAGTCTGCCTACAGCACTTGACAAGTGAGACAACACTCAAGAGGTTGAAGTGTAACGGCGGAAGTGCGAGCTCGCCCGTTTCTAACTGTTGGCAACTGCTGGCACATGTTGCCTTCATAGTTTGCTGTGCAAGTGCAAGTGCAAGAGGGCACGGCAAATAATCGTGGCCTTGTCAGTCATGTCTTGGACCTCTGATTGGTTTCTCACCATTCAAATTGGAGGTTGAAGAAAGGGCCATTGTTGTTGTTTTTCATCCAAGGTACTGGCAGCTCAGTCCCCCTTTCATATTGCAATGGGCGCAAGTCAACAAGGTCTCTTGACAGACGGTGGGGTGGGGTGGGTTGGGTGCCGGCGCGCTACCGAAGCACTCTCGGCGTTGCGCAGGCCCTTTGTTGTCCGGGGAGCCGGAGAAACCCGTGCACGGGCGCAGCATCTCGGCCAGGATGACGCCCATGATTGATGCTCGTCTTCTCAGCCAGATAGCCAGAAGAGGGACCTCGTCGTTTACGAGGCTTGGGCGGCCGGCCCCGACGCACGCGCACGCGACGCCGTCCTTCGTCCGGTCGGCCCACGAGCAGCAGCCGACGCCTGCGTTTCTTTTCACGCTGGTGGGCCGGATTGTGTTCCTCCTCTCCTCTGTGGCCAGATAACCAGTTCCGAATGTCTATCCTGGAGCGCTTGGAGCAGATGGAGAGGAGGATGGCGGAGATGGCCAGCCACCAGCAGCGGAGCGGCGCGGGGAGTGCCGCAGCAGTGGCGGGCGCAGGAGACAACAGCAGCCAGGCGCAGGTAAAGAGCCGCCCAGGCCAGCTACTGGCACAGCACAGAATGCACGCATCCACTTGCGCCAAAGCGCTCTTGACCTGTTCTGTAAGGACGGTCCACTTCAGTGCGCTCGCTCCACTACAATCGGAAGATGACTCCCCCGCTCGCTATATCGTCGTCTGATTCCTAGCTAGCGATGGACGGACGTCCTCGGCAAAGAATCGTGCGCAATAGATGGCTGCCGTGCGTGTCGGCGGAAACGGAACGTGAAGACTCTCTCTTCCCATCAGGGCGCCGCCGGCTCCTTCGAGAGCCGCGTGGTGGTGGTTTGCGAGAAGATGATGAGCAGAGCTTGTTGGGCCAAGTCCAAACATTTAATCCACTCCGAGACTTTCCGAGGCATGACGCTCCTTCACCTGGCTGCCGGCCAGGGCTACGCCGCCCTCATCCGGACGCTCATCAAGTGGCGGTGGGACCCGTACGCTGCCGGCCCGCTCCGATCGGCTCCGCTCGCTCTGGCTGGCACGTCGTCAATTCATTTTGTCCTCGTGCTCTTCAATGCAGCAGCAAACATGCCGATAGCATCGATCTGGAGTTAGAAGTGGACCCTCTCAATGTGGACCACTTCTCCTGCACGCCTCTGGTAAGCAAGCGAGCTCCTCGGAGGTGATTGCGCGCGCAACGCTTGAGCTCGGGGTTCAGCCCCTCCCTCCCTCCCTCCCTCCCTCCCTCCCTCCCTCCCACGTCTCCTCTCCTTTGCCATATCTCTTTTGTGCTCCAGATGTGGGCGTGTGCGCTGGGGCACCTGGAGGCAGCAGCCGTCCTGTATAAGTGGGACAGGCGGGCCCTGGCCATTCCCGATTCCCTGGGCCGCCTGCCTCTTTCCATCGCCCGCTCTCGAGGCCATACCAAGTTGGCCGAATGTCTGGAGCAACTGCAGCGGGAGGAGCAGCGGCTGGCGGCTCCGCTAAACCCCGCCGCTCGCATGTCTTACTCGCCGGCGCCCGACACCGCCCACGGCCGGATGCTCGGCTGGCCCATTGACAAAAGAGCAGGTGCTGCCACAACCATGTACGCATGCTGAACCCCATCCGCATCCACGTCCACTAGCGCCGGCCACGATGGCGGCTCGTCCTTTCCCGTGCGTCGCTGCGGATAACGTTAACACGGTGTGTGTTTTGCAGACCTGAGGAGGCCCAGGTCAGAGCCTTCCAGCTACTACAGCAGCGAGGGCCAAAGGGAGCTCCTCCCAGCGGCCAAAAAGCATAAACCCAACCCACAGCAGTTTCAGACACGGCCCGACAAGGCCGCGTCTGTTCCTCTTAGCCTGGAGCGGCGGCAGCGACGCCCGTCCGACGCCAGCCCCGAGAGCCGGCCCTCGGAAAGCCTGCCCTCGGACAGCCTGGGCGCGGCGACGGCCGGATGGAGCAGCGGGGACGGCGACGTGGGGAGGAGAGGCCTCGGGCCGGGCGGAAGCGGCGCTTTGGGCGAGGACCGACCGCTCGCCCGCTTACGCCGCCGGCGGGAGCAGCTGGCCGTGCCGGTCGCCCAAATGCCGTGCTATCGGGAGGAGCCGGACCGTGGCGACTATCTGGCACAGATGGACGACCTGCAGGTGAGAGCCTCGACTTCCGTTGAATGGATGCAGCTGGTTTTGGTTTTGCTCTGGTTTCTTTTCCAAAGGCGCCATTCATCTCATGCGAGCAAGAGCACTTCACGAAAACTTCACGTCGCTGTTTTCTCAGCCCTCCGTCCGTCCGTCTGTCCGTCCGCCTTTGTCCCCACAAAACAGGCAAACATGATGACTCTGGCCGAGCAGATCATCCAGGCCACGCCGGAGAGGATCAAGAGGGAGCATTTGTCCTCCGCTGACGCTTTGCCGGTCGACACGGCGGGGGTGAACAACACCATGAACTGGCTGGCCAACTACTTGGGAGATGTCGAGCAGCTGCCCAGCGTCTTACACTTACGGTATGGAGGGAGGGAGGGAGGGAGGGAGGGAGGGAGGGAGGGAGGGAGGGAGGGAGGGAGGGAGGGAGTCTTCTTGCATTCGGGCCTGTCCGCTCTGGCCGCGCGGCTGCCTCTGCTCTAAAAAGTCGCTCGCTCACTTTGCGGCTAGTGGCAATGGGACATGGTGATTTCCTCGGGTGTCGGCATTTGCAAAGCTCGCTGGCAACAAAGATATCCCTCCCTCCCATTTCCACCTTGTGGAACGATTGCGGACCGCTGAGAAATCATGGACATGAAGCTTCCAACAAGTGCCGGAGGCGTCAAAGCGGCCTTCTCTCCGCAGGTCCGCCGCGTTCAGCGATCCGCCGCCACCCTCCGGGCCCAGCCCGGGTCCCGGGGCCTCCCAGCCGGGGGAGAGGCCCTCGGAGAGGCCGGCGCTCCCGTCGCCGGCAGACTGGAGCCGCTTTGTCAGCACCTCCAATAGCAAAGTGGAGCGAGACCTGGCCCAGCTGACTCTGTCCGACCCGGAGCAAAGAGAGCTGTACCAAGCCGCCCGTCTGGTTCAGACCGCCTTCCGCAAGTACAAGGTACAGGCCCCTCCCCCCTGGCTTTGGGGAGACCTTGATGGCTTAGCTTGGGGTTTTCACGCGGCTCGCTTTGCTGTCGACCACGTGACAACAACGTCCGAGGGATGTCGGCATGGGAAAGCGGCCTGAGCAGAGCATGTTGAATAGCATTGTCCGGCCCCGCTTTCTCTGCTGTTTGGCGAATGGAGCCCGTTGACGCTTGTTTTCAGCTACCCCCTCCCCCACCCCCAAGGCCCCCCCTCCTCTTCAGTTCCTTACCACTTTGCTAACCCTTTCCTCTGAGCGAGCGAGCGAGCGAGCGCTTGCTGTCCTTTGTCCTCTACGGCGCCTTTCTTAGGCTCCCAGCTAATCCCAGGGCGGACCTTTTGGCAAGTTGGACAGCGAGCGTCGGCCTTCGTCTCCGGACGCGGGCTCCAAGACACCGGGAGGCCGGACGGAGCCGCTCGTTCCTAAGGTGGCACGTTGGGATTCAACCTCTGACCCGTGCCGCTCTACTCTCCGACAGGGGCGGCCGCTTCGGGAACAACAGGAAGTCGCCGCTGCCGTAATTCGCCGTTGTTACGACAAATACAAGCAGGTAGGCGGAGACTCGGATTGACTCTGCAGCGGAACCCGGGCTTCCTTGAGCCGAAACGACGGGAATGCATCGGCGGCGCCGAAGCCGAGCGACTGCGCCAAATCTATTTGGGCGTGGGCAAAGTGGGCCGTGGGTTCCGCTGCACTTCTTTGCCCCTTTCTCTCAAACCATTTGTGAGGTCACCGCAGTGCCTAGTTAACGCTACATATTTCTTGTTTTCCGCAAGCTTACGTGGATAGCCTTGAAGGTAAAGTCGTGGACGAGAGCCGGCCGCGAGCAGTCGGCGCGCTGCGGCGTGACCCGACCCGACCCGACCCGTCGTCCTCTTGTGCTTTGCAGTACGCACTTTATAAGAAGATGACGCAGGCCGCCATCCTGATCCAGAGTCGATTCCGCGGCTACCGCCAGCAGAAGAAGTTCCAGCGGAGCAGAAGGGCCGCCGTGCTCATTCAGCGAGGCTACCGCAGCTACAAGGAGTTTGGCAGGCTCCCGGCCCAGCGCCGAGGGCCCGCTGCCCGGGGGGGGCGGCGCCGCAAATTGAGGTGCGACACTGCTTTTTGTCTGTCTCGACGGGTGTGGGTAGCGTTAACGAGCACAGCGACGCGCAATTCCAGCGCAAAGATGGCGCCTTCTGTAACGCTCCTTCCCGTAAAAATCCGGGTCTGTTCCCCACCCAAGTAGCGCTATTTGCGGAAAGGAAGGATGCGCCTTGGCACCGTGACGTTGAAGCATCCGAGTCAAAGTGCCTTTTGGCCTTCACGTAAGCAGCTCAGTGTCGAAACGGGCTCCAATCACCAACCAGAACCAGAACCAGAACCACCGCCATCAGGTTCAGTCTTTTCCGAAGGGTTGCCACTTCAAAGCTCCCAAATGATGGTCACCATTTTTTTTTTCTTTTTCTTTTGAGGTCTACTTTCCTGGCTTATCAACGTGTAAGATTAGGACTTTTGACACTAAATACATCTTTGTGCTCGTGACATTGACAATGTAAATGTAATGTGGGGGGAAAAAAAGCAACTTTAGTGGATAACGTAAGAGCGTCCTTTGAGGTGAGCTTCGAGACCCCCCGACGGTGGGTCATCATTGTCTGACTTTGGGTTGCTTTCCTGCAGGGGGAGTGTGCTCACCAAGAGGCAGGATCAAGCGGCCAGGAAGATCATGAGGTTTCTGCGCCGCTGCCGCCACAGGTAGGCCCCCCCTCCTGAGGGAATGGCAGAAGCCTTTTGCGGTGGCGCTGGGTGGCTCAAATCCATTCGACGGATTCACCTCCCGCATTTGACCTTTTCCTTGATTGACTGACTGTGTGTTGTTTGGGTCAGATGGGGTTGGAAGCTTCAGCGTCCCTCCCTCCCTCTCCGGCCCCTCCCTCTCCTCTCTTTCTGTAATTGTATGCTCGCTGTGTGCTAATCTAGCTGTGTGGTGTGGTGTTTTGCTATTTACACCAAGCAAGCCCCTTGACGGACCGTAGACTGTTCAAGCGGGTGAGTGCTGCTTCAGCAACTCAGTTTCCCTTGACCTGTCTTTCTCTCCTTAGAGTTCAATTTCAGTCGGGGTAATGTTGCCTTTTTTCTTTTCTTTTCTTTTCTTACTCTGCTGCATGTCAAGTGTTGGCCTGAAGGCTGCATGCTGGAGGCCAAGTTGTCTCTCTCTACTGGCTGGCTAAACGTTCGTCTCGTTTCGTGCCACTTGACAGCGTCGTAACTCTTTCGAGTTGAAACTGTCGGAAAAAGCATAAATGGCGGAAGAGGGGAACAACAACAAAAAGATTCCTGTCCCCACTGTGAGAGCAGGAATGATGGATTCTTATCTCCGGCGCGTAGCACATGAATGTCAGTCCCAATGAAGATTGGCGAGTCAGCGGTGAAGACATTTTTCTTTGAAAAGGATTGTAGCGTGGATGGGTGCTCTTTTCTTTTCTTTTCTTTTCTTTTCTTTTCTTTTCTTTTCTTTTCTTTTCCAAATGATTGTTTGTTTTGGGGGGAGGAGGCCCGAGCATTTCAATTGCAGTTCCTTACATTGGAATGGCGACAGAGGACTGAGATTGATTGCAGTGTGCACATAAAAAGTTGGTGTCGTGTAGCAGGTGAGGAGGTCATCTCATGGCGTTCTCCAATGGGTTGAGCGGTTGCCTTTTTGCGTCCGCCGTCGGCTGTGATTTGACGTCGTGATGACGAACGCTTCCTTTCGCAACGCTGCCGCCATCGACGTCAACTTCCAACGTTCACGGCTTCTCTCTCTCTCTCTCTCTCTCTCTCCCCCTCGCTTTCTGTTTGTCTGTGTCGCAGGGTGAAGGAATTGAAAAGGGCCAGAGAACATGAACCCGGTGAGAAGGCGCCCTCCCTCGCAATGTGACCTCACTCTTCCGACGCCTCCTCCCTTTTCTTTGTCTTTTTTTTTCTTTGGACGCATGACATTGAACTGGACGAAATTGTAGCATTAGTGCAAAGTGACTATGGTAACACCATTTTCCCCCACGCACGCACGCACGTGGAGAGTTGCAATTTCTTCAACTTGTTTGGGGGGGGGAGGGGGGCGTCCCATGCTGACGCTTTTCACACCATTGTTTGGGGTTTTTTGCACTTTGAAAGAGAACAACGGACAAACCTGACAAGCTCAGCAAAAATGGAGGAAAATCGAGGTTGCTGCCGAGGCCGCCGCCGCTGCCGCCGCCCCCACCACCACGAGGGAGACCATGCTGGAGGACTTTAGAGTGACTCATTTTTGTTTGTTCCCAGGACATTTGGCGAATGTCGTCAAAGGAGGGAGCAAGTAGTTGCCTTTTGTTACTTGATGACGTGAATTTGTTCCACGCTATTTGTTTGTCCCTCCGTGTCGAATGTTTGCCCTGGGTCCGCGTGGTAGAATCCTATCCAAGAAAAAGAAGAAAGGGGGGAATGCATGACATTGGGCTAAGTGAGGCCTTTGCTTGTGTATTTTATGGTAGCAGGCTAAGCCTTTCTTGACTTTAGCTGCTCTTTCGTTTTGTTTTGTTGATGTCGTCGTCGTTGTCGTCGTCGGAGTCGGCTGGCGGTCAGGTTTGGCTTGTTTTTCAATGAACTTCCGAGCCAGCCTGCTTTTGGAAGGGAAGATCACGCACATTGCCTTGACATCTTGGAGATTCTTTCTAAGATTGTCCCAAAATAGGGGATCGACAAATCCATATTTTTGAGAACTGAGCATGAACTGAATGAACATTTCTGTATATAAAGAAGGCCGCAAGTATGTACGAATAAACACACACACACACACACACACACTTACCCAAAGGGGATTGTATTTTAGAAATATATTATTTTATTCATTGAAGAAAAAAAAAGGGCCAAAAAGAAGTATGAGACAAAAAGAAATATTTGTATAGTTTTCTTTGAATGCCTACGAAGTACAGCTGTATTGTTTGTAAATAGTGTACAGTACAGAAAAGGACTTTGGTGCATGTAAAGTATGACAAGGCAAGCGAGTGCGGTGCGCTTGGGACAAAGCAGTAGTGGCCACCACGCTCTCCAAAGGAAATCAATTCTTTTTCATTCTTCTAAACAAAGGAAACCTTTTGCTAAAGCATGCCATATGAAAGTCTAAGCGAGCGCCAGCCAGAAAAAGTCGCCGAAAAGCAGCCCGGTGTCTTTGTTTGTTTGTTTGTTTGCTTCCTCCTCCTGACATTCAATCAGCAAGAGGCAAAGCGGCCGCATGGCCAAGGCGGACGGACGGACGGGCGGCTGGCTGCTTCTTGCTCCGGAGTCAGTCGTGACGTCACGCCAGCTGCAACGTGAACCTCGGCTGAGCTGGAGCTGTCCGCCGGCCGGCCGTCCGTCCGGCCCGCCGCTCTTTGCCAAGGTGCTGTTTTGAGTTCAGACACAGTCGGGGCGAGATTAGCAAGCCACGCTGAAATTCTTGCAGAGCAGCCTTTCTTTGTCTCAGTGGCTTGATTCCCATCCTGCTTGCTTATTCAACAATACTTTGGCCAAATTTCCTTGCCAATTGTTCTGTCGCAGACAGATGATGTTGAAAGTGCCTCTTGGCAAAAGTGCTTCCTTTTTGTCCATTTGAGTTGCGGACACTTCAACGTGGTTCCTCTCCGCTGGCTTCCAATGGGAAAGGAAGGCATTGTCCAACCGCCATTCAATGGAGCCTGCCTGACCGACCACATGTAGCATCTCTCTTCTCTTCCCTTCCTGCCTTCTGGCCGTTTTTCCTTCCTTTCTTCCTGCCTTCTGGCTGTCTTCCTTCCTTCCTTCCTTCCTTCCTTCCTTCCTTCCTTCCTTCCTTCCTTCCTTCCTTCCTTCCTTCCTTCCTTCCTTCCTTCCTTCCTTCCTTCCTTCCTCCCTCCCTTCCTCCCTTCCCTCCTTCCTCCCTTCCTTCTTTGGAAACGCCACTACTGATGTTTGTTGCAAAGCACCCCCCCCCCCCCCAGAGGTGTGCGGGCGGAATAGCCAATGCAAAGTGGCTCAAAGGGGCGAGGGGGGTTGTTAGGCTTGCATGGGTCAAGTAGTTAAGTGGGTGATAAAAGTGCACCTGATGCATGCTTTCTTTCCTTGAATCAGTCGTATGCAACCGGCGTGGCTTTGAGGGCTGGCGCTCAAGAAGCCGGCGTGTGTTTTGGCGGCAAAGCGCCGGGGGCCATTTTTCAGCCTGCTGGAAATGAGCCTTTTTGCTTGTGAAACAATACAGAAGGCGACATGTCCAAGATGGTCCTGTGTTTTAGGCGGGCGGGGTGTCAAAATAGGGCAGAGGAAAACAGAGGACAAACGTATTCTTTCTTGTTGACGTCCAATGGACAGACGAGCGAGCGAGAAGCTCAACTGTGTTTGGACGGCCGGCGAGACACTTGACAATGTGCTTTTCCTCTTGCTTGTTGTTTTGGCCCCGTCCTGCCCCCGGCGGACAACGGGTAGTCAGTCTGGCGACGTCTTGCGCTCGTCAGCGCACAGCAATAAAAAGGCCTCGGTTGCGGCGCGGGCGCACTTATGCAAGACGAGCGTTTGATAGTTTCGGGAGAGAAACCAGATGGCGCCCAACTGCACGTTTTCAACAATACGTAATTCCCCCAAAAAAGGCCCAAATTTGATAGGAAGCTCGGGCTCCTCCACACTTTGCATGTGATCCACTCGTGTTAGATCCGCTTTCCTCTCCTCTTGAGCTGCTGCTCTTTCTCTGTCTTCCCCTGTTCTGTGACTTTTTTCTTGCTTTCTGATGTTCCAGCTCCCTTTCCTTCTTCTCCTGGTGTGTTTTTGCTTTCTTCTCACCCCCTGACCTGACCCGATCCAAGCCAACCCAAGCCTACCTCTTCCCCTTCTCTTTCTAGCTTTTATTTTTGTAACTGTGCATGTACACGCGTCACTGACTCGATGGATATGTTTAAAAAAAAAAAAAGATTTCCGATGCTGAAGCCATGCAAAACATTTTGAAATGCCCTTAAATACGGAAGATGTTTTCTGAATGCTTTCTATTCTTTCTGCTGTAAAATAATAAAAAAATTGAGAAAAAAAAAAAAAAAGCATCGGAACCCTGTGTTAAACTGGTGCTTGTCTTTTGAAGCAAGCAAGCAAGCCAGCCAGCCAGCCAGCCAGCCAGCCAGCCAGCCAGCCAGCCAGCCAGCCAGCCAGCCAGGCAGCCAGCCAGGCAGCCAGCCAGGCAGCCAGCCAGGCAGCCAGCCAGGCAGCCAGCCAGGCAGACAGCCAGGCAGGCAGCCAGGCAGCCAGGCAGACAGCCAGGCAGGCAGCCAGGCAGGCAGCCAGGCAGGCAGGCATGCAGCCAGGCAGGCAAGCAGCCAGGCAGCCAGCCGGCCGGCCGGCCGGCCAGCCGGCCGGCCAGCCAGCCGGCCAGCCAGCCAGCCGGCCAGCCAGCCAGCCAGCCAGCCAGCCAGCCTTGTGTTCTGTCCAAAACAAAGAGTGGTTCTAGTTTATCTTACCTTAGCTTAGCTTAGCGTGGCTTAGCTTAGTTTAACTTGTTTATCTCAGTTTAGCCATGGTGGGATACCTGCACAAACATTCTCTCCTGCTTTCCTCGTCGCTGTCTGGACGGACCTGAACTTTGAAGTTGCGCTTTTGAGGCTGGAGTCCGAAGCAGGCTCACCTCTCTTTTTTGGGAAGAAGGCCCGCACTCTGGACAAGTTGGATGCACCTCTGGTAAGATGTTACACGCTGCACACGCAATTTGTGCTCACGCTTGTCCCAATCATTTGGAGCCATTTGAAGCGCTGCCCGTGATGCATCTTCAGCTAGTGAAGGTGGCAAATTGCCTTTTTCCCCAACAACGTTGAATCTTTGGATGAAGACTTCAGTACTGCCTGCCCTCACACATGTACGCCCTTTGTATTTGCTTTGAGTGAAGGAAGATTGACAGTCCAAGAATGAGTACGTTTCCTTTGGCCAACTCTGTCCGTCCGTCCGTCCGTCCTTCCAAACCTCCACCTTCTTTCCTATGAAAAAAATGCGTCCGACATTTGCAGTCAAACAGTTTCGCTACCGGAGACAGCTCACTACTTCAGCGTGAGCAATATGCCACGACACTTTCATTTCACGTGCATTATAACATGCGCAACGACTCAAAGACGTGCATCATATCGATGGAAATGAAGACGCTGACCTACCTGTCTGCTGCTGCTGGTGCTGCTGCTGCTGCTGCTGCTGCTGCTGTGCCTACTTGGAAAATAGAACCCGGTGCAATTCCAGATGCAAGGTAACTCACCTGTCCGGTCATTCCAATCTTGCACCAGTGTACTCGGCTTTGCATTCTCTAATCTACATATTTACACTAGCGTCCGTTCATAGTTCGGGGTCACCCAGACAATTCCACTAAAAGTAACATGTTTTTTTTCCTAATCATCCATTAGCCTTCTAACACAATGAGCAAACACAATGGAGCACACTGGAGGGGTGGTGCTGGAAATAGGCCTTTATGCAGATATTGCATTCGAAACGGACGCTCGCAGCGATCATTTAGCACATTCCTGGGTATCCTCATTGAAAAACATGATTTTAAAAATGAGGTGATTTTCTAAGTAACTGTAGCGCTACCCTACCTTCTGTTTCACACCGCATTCCTCCAACAGAACAGCGCTCCCGATTTGGTTGTCTACTTGTTGTACGATGACGCTACTACATCAATGTGTTCTAGCATCAACCAGCAGGGGGCGACATTAGGTGTCGAAATTCTGCGTATCATTTTGAACAAAGCGGGTCTCGAACCCGTGGCTCCTGAACACCAGCCGGGCCCAAGAACTCTCTCTCATTCTGTGCTCGGTGTCTCCTTTGACAGTCTAAAGGCTGCAGTCAAACGCCACCATGGCTAAGATATTCAATTCATTCAAGTAAAAGAAGCAAGGGAGTTAGACAGTAGAAGTCCTACAAATTGGTGCGGGCGGAATGTGAATGCCGCCACGCCCCACTGTGTGGTATGATTGACCCTGAACCGTGCTCGCGCGGCCAACGCCATCAGCTTTTTTAATCAGCTGTATTTTCCTCATCATTAAAGAGTGTTGGCGGACTGTGTATGTATGTTTGCAAATGGAGCTCGGCAATAGATTAGATTTTCTGCCGTGCATTTTAAGCCTCGGGGGGTCTTAGTGGGCCGGCTGGACCAAAGACTCGATAGTGTTTGGAGGCGTCTGTCTGTAACTTGTTGAAACAAATGCCGCATTCAAAGACAGTGGACATTTTCCAAAGCAGACTCGTCGCTACCAGAAAACTGAAGCGTCGAACAAATTAACGTTGTTGCTGTTGTTTTTTTGTTTGTTTGTTTGTTTGTTTGTTTGCAAGCAGTGGACATTGATTATTGACGAAATCAAGGCCAGATCTATTTTTGAGTGAAAGTAGCGAATACACTCGATTTGTCACAAGGGCTGAATCCTGACTTCCCGGAAACACGCGAACGCAGCAGCCGATATCCTCACACTGGACTCACCGCACCGCACCGCAGTGAGTCCACCTCGGCTTCAAGTTTTATTTGGACGGACGGCAACTGTTAGGTTCATTTAACGACGAACGATTTGTACCGTTGATCTGCAGGACACGCGAGGAAGGAAGGACGACGAAAGTTGTCGCTGGGCTGGGCTGGGCTGGGCTGCTGGTTGGCAACGTCGGCGGCTACGGCTACTTGTTGAAAAGTCACTGCTGCGACAGGGGGAAGAAGAAGAAGAAGAAAAAAAAGAAGGTGCTCCGTTTCAAACGGTCTCGTACTCAGACACAAATGTGTTTTGCGAATTGAAGCTACTGGAAGTGTGTCACTTGGGAGGAACCAGTTGACCACTTTTAGTCGTTGAAAGCAAAGGCCGTCATCGATGTTGTTGTTGTTGGGGTGGTGGTGGTGGTGGCGGTGGCGGTGACGGTGACGGTGACTCTCCAATGTTGCCTTGTTAGGAAGCACCTAGCTCGATGCAGTGATGACCCCCGTGATGATGGCCCAGTGATGGCAGAGCTCCAGATCGACCAGTCCAACCTCCCCCGTGTGCAGGAAGGTGAGCGATCAAAAGACACGCTGATCACTCTGATTCAGATCTCCTTGTTTTAGAAGCAAAACGAAACACTGGTGTTCGGGTGAGTTTGTCTTTTTGTAGCATGACTGCTTTTCTCTCACTGTATGGGCACATGCAAGTCAGGAGGAGAAGGTGTCTGGATGAGCCACATTGTCAAAGTCCAATTTGTGGCTTTTGGCCCGCTCGCTCTCAGGCGCGCGCTCACGACGGCCTCGCGTGTCCTTGGTATAGGACCCCCGACACAAAGGAGCCAGTGTGCAGCGTCAATGGGCAGAGCCGCTCCAGCGTGGCGGTGGCTGGAAACCGATTGGCGCTCTGCGAATGGCACGTCTTAGGACCAAGACTTGATACTGCTCGCTCGCTCGCTCGCTCGGGGGTGTCCCGCCTTTGTACTTTGCCAAAAGTAAAGCAAGCAAGAGCAAGAAAAGGCTTTGTGGCTCGGATGGCGGCAAGTGCGCGCTTTTCCCGATTGCACTCGAATGCCTCCAAACCTGTTGGGCGCACGCTCCGCTTGCGAGTTTGGAAAAACAAGTTCACCGGCAATTCTGCCGCACCCTGGCAGCGTTCGCACCTTGGCCGCCACCACCTTTGGCGGCTCGCTCGTCTCGGCCGCGCCGCGAGCGCAGACGGCTGCTCGGAGATCCGCTCTCAAAGTCCGCTTCGGAACGGCAACCTTCGTTGAGGGCTCGTTTGCGGTGGCAGACTTTGGTCCGCGTCTCGGCTTTGAGGAATCGGAGCGTGGCTGGCCTCCGCTTGAACTCGGGGCAGCCTCGGGGGCTCCTCTCGCTTCACGGTCCCACTCTGGCCCGAGCGGCTCTGCAAATGCGCTTCTACGTGGCTTTGACGTAGGAATGGCTTTCTCCCTAGGAAATTCTGAGTTGTTGTTGTTGTGGTTTTGAACTTGCACTTTGCTGTTGTTTCAGTGTGCCAAAGTTTTGCTGTGTTGGAAGATGGTGTGTTGGCACACAATCTCCAGGAGCAGGAAAGTAAGTACCAGTCCCACACTGTGTGTGTGTGTGTGTGTGTGTGTGTGTGTGTGTGTGTTTATGTGTGTTTTGTTAGCCTTTCGCTCATCTTAAAACAAGATAATGACCTCCTCGAGCTACAAACACGTTTTAGGACAGTGCCTTGAGATACGAGCAATACAACGTGTGTGCGTGCGTGCGTGCGTGCGTGCGTGCGTGCGTGCGTGCGTGCGTGCGTCTTTTTGGGTTTACGAGCTGTCGTTTGTCAAGTTGGCATTGCGTTTGCTTTGGATTCCCAGCCAAAAAAGGAGCTACAAGCACGGTTTGTATGTTGACGTTGCTTGACGTTGTGCATTTCAAACAAGTGCATAAGCAAAGCCTGCCTGGGTAGGCCACAGCGGCAGATTTGAAACTTCCAAACTGAGTGCAAAAAAAATCACGCTTTTACACATATGCCAAGTGCTGCTCTGGCACCCGAGACGGACGGGTCCGACGACCGCAGCGCCCGTGGCGACGGGATTATCTGCCAAGATGAGAATCCGTTCAAATGAAGGCAGCGAGCGTCACTGCATACAAATAAACTTGACTCGACCGGTTGGGTGGGTCCCGGAACAAATTGAACTTTTCTTTCCGCTGTCAAGCGATTCTGATTGACGGGCATCAGACAGATCACGCTACGGCAAAGAGCCTTGTTTTGTAGACGCTGGAGAAGCAAACGTGCGCCACTCTGCGTTTGCTTTAGTCGAGCAGTACTACTGCAGCAACGTTCAGAAGAACCAGCTGGTGCAGAACGACATCCGTGTGGCCAAGCGGCTCCAGGATGAAGAGGAGCGGCGGTGCAGAGCCCTGCTGTGGCAAGAGTCCAGACAGCTGTAGGTGGAGCCTCATTCCTGCGCCGCCGCCTCGCTCTCTGATGCAAATGTCCACCTCCTGCGACTGTGCTGCAGGGAGGAGGAGGAGGAGGACGACGACGACTATGAGTCCGCTCGCCTCATCCTGGAGGAGGTCCGGAGGCGGGCCCAAGAGGTCCGGAGGCGGGAGCGGGACGACCAGGTGAGCAGGACTGCAAATGTGCTCAAACGTTGTTAGCAAAGCTCCGCTTTTGACAAACTCTCCTATGCTTTGGAGCCCGTCTCGCTTTGCGCCAGTCAAACAATGGCACCGATGCGTTTGCTTGAAAGCCCCTCTAGCTAGCCATGGGTGAATAGAGCCAGCGCCAGAGCCAGAGCCAGAGCGAGCGCCACAGGGCCAGCTCTCACTCACCTCCATACTACATTTGTGTTGGCTGCATGCAACCCCAAGCTTAGCCCAATCAAATTTCTGCGCTTGGATAAAAGCCCATTGTACTTGTGAGCTGACCCGCTTGGCTGTCAGTGTAACTGGCAACGTTGTCAAAGGCACACATTTGCACTGCCAAATGGCAAATGTTAGCTCGCTCGCTCGCTCGTGCATCCAGCAATTTGTTGAGGTTATTTGCTTCGGGTGTTTCATCGAAGGAAGACCTCCAGGGCCTAAATAAACACACGGCATCATGACTTGTTCAGTCTTGGGTTGCTGTGGTGAGGAGGTCACCAGCGCCAAGCAGCAAGCGCTAAGCAGTCAGCTAGCCAACCAGCATGTGCTACGTTGCTGCCACCTGCTGGCCGTCAAAGGCATTCTCAATTCAAGTTTTACAATCAGCTGTCGTTCCGGTCCGTCTGTCCGTCATACAAATCAATATTTGCATGTGTGTCTGTCTGAAGGAAATGGCCAAACAGATGCAGGAGGAAGAAGAGCTGATGATGAGGAGAGCCAGGGAGGAGGAGCGCCACCGAGGTAGGCGTTACATGCTGACGTCACTAAAGTGGCTATTTTTTTATTTATTTGATTGATTTATTTGTTTGTTTGCCTGCTTGTTGGGAGCGGCAGGCAGGCAGACAGGCAGGCACCCAGGCAGGCAGCCACGCAGGGAGGCAGGCAGCCACGCAGGCAGGCAGCCACGCAGGCAGCCACGCAGGCAGCCACGCAGGCAGGCAGCCACGCAGGCAGGCAGGCAGGCAGCCACGCAGGCAGGCAGGCAGCCACGCAGGCAGGCAGGCAGCCACGCAGGCAGGCAGGCAGCCACGCAGGCAGGCAGCCACGCAGGCAGGCAGCCACGCAGGCAGGCAGCCACGCAGGCAGGCAGATGTGCTGCTCTTTGCGTTTCTAAAGGTGTTTGCTGGCAAGGCAGCTTGATTTCTCCAGGCACGTTTTGTACACGAGGCGCTTACGAGATGAATTTGGCTCGCTCTGGCCAACCGATGGGAGGACCAAAAGACGCTGACGCTATTTGGGCCCAGCTAGCTTGGTCTGTGACGCGAACGTCATGTCTGAACTGTTCAGAAACAAAAAAAAAAAACCCCAAGCAATTGATTTCCACGGGCTGATTCTGAGGCCCCCCTCGGCCAAACTGGATTTGGACGTGGAAGCTGAAATCCGACAGATCGGCGCCGGAACAGATGATGACGAAAGACTTTGGGAACGCACTTTTTGTGGAACCAATTTTGGAATTGTGGTCGTAAATGTCGGTACGGGTGCAATTGATTGGATTTGTTTGGCGCCACTTGAGAAATGTGCGTAGCCCCAGTTAAGGCCCTCCCTCTCTCCCTCTGGCATCTGAGTCCTTTTTGAGCAAAGAGAGAAATGTGAGAGTAGTTGTATTCAAATGAAGGCTGGCGCAGTTGTCACTGAAGCGACACCTCCACGTTGTGCGTCCGTAATTTGCACGCTGACACGGGCACGCTGACACTCCTATTGAGCTAGCTAGCTAGCATAGCGGCACGCCAGCGTGGTAAAACTGTGGAACCCGCTCACGGCATCCCCTACCCTCCCCGCTTTTGTGTTTGCATGTTTGGCACAAATGAAGGCAGCTTCAGCGGCGCTTGTATGCCGCCGCTACCGAGCCAGCATCAGCATGCACTCAGCGGACGCCGTCCCGCTCAGGCGCTCTACTCACCTACTACCAGCAGGTGGCACTGTTCTAACACTCGCAACCCTCCTGAGCACAGCCGCCCTCAGCCGCCACCTTACTACCCTGGCCGGGCTTTTGCAAGCGAGTCATTGCACGCACACTCGGACGGCTTTGAACAGAGAGCAAATCAAAGACGCGACCCGGCGCCGCCTCTCCATCGCCGATTGTCACTTCGTCTACCCGGGGAGAGACACGGCCGCTACACACCTGGCAGCGTCGCAGAGGAAGAGTATTACGGCCGTGCCGATGGAGAGGAGCGGCAGCGGGAGGTGGACCGGCGAGTAGAAAATGGGCCGCCGCGGGCCGGCCAGGACGGGGCCTCCGGAGCGGCGGAGGCCGGAGAACGGCGGTGGCGGCGCAGCCAATCCGTCGGGATTCACCACCCCCCGAGACGGGGCAGCGGAGACCCCTCCGGGACGCACGGCTACCGAGACAACGCCGACAAACGCGTGCGCTTTGCCACGGACGGCGGGAGCTCCTGCCGGAGCAGACCCCCGGACGCCGGCGTGCCGCGGCTGTGGGAGATGCTGGGCCACGTCCTCCGAGAGCGAGGCGTTCCCGTCCGCGTGGGAGGGAGCGGGGCGCCGCTGAAAATCAGCCCCCAAAGCCCGGCCGGCCGGCCGCTTGGCCCGAGCCACCCCCCACACGGGACGGCTTTCCTAAGAGCGGCCTCCGCCAGGCACAGTTTCCACGGCGACATCCGGGAAAGGAGGAGCTCGTCCCGCCGGGATGTCGGCGAGCGGGAGCGCAGACTGGACCGCCACTTTTCCCACGTCGGTGGCGGTGGAGCGGGCAACGGCTGGGCGCGCCATGATGGTGGGAGGGGGCTCGCCGACGTGCACCAGGACCCACCGGAGAGGATCGCTGACGGCCGCCGGACCGCCCAAGAAGGTTTCGGTTCAGACGAGGAGGCAGGAGGGCAGAGGGGAGCGCAGCGGAGCTTTCCGAGGGGAACCGGCAGCTGGCTCGGGTGGAGACGCTCGGCACCAGGTACCGTGACAAGGCAGAAGCGGGGGAGGAGCGTCTCCTTTGGCTCTGGCTCTCCTTTCGCCCGCCTCATCTGGGTGTACGAACTTTGGGTCTTGGTGCCGCTTCGGGGTTTCCCAGCTCAACGCCAGCGCTTTCATTTCTTAAGCGTGTCTGTCGCTTTCAATTCCTTCTTCCTCACTTTGCCAGAGGAAACGAAAGCCCGACGTCATCCTCAGGGTGTGATTTCTCCGCCTCCTTTTGCTGGTCTCGGACAGCCGTTCACGGTTTTTGCTTTTCTCTGGAGCCTTATCGTTGCTTAACGTCTGGCCCCGTTAGGAGCGTCGCTGCCCCCGAAGAAGAAACAGACCAGCCTGGACCTGGGGGACCTGCAGCAGGTCCTTCATGATGAGGAGCTGGCCCGCAAGCTACACGAGCAAGAAAACAACTTGTTGGCCAGGGTATGGGACACGCACACACACACACACGACTACTGTTCAAGTGAATTTGGAGAGGGGATTGTCAAGACACGCAATTGGTGAGAGACGATGTAACACTCAGTTGGGGAAAGCGTTAAACGTCTTTGGTGATGATTTTGATGGGGGCGTGGCTAAACGGCAAAGAAAAGAAGCTACAAGCTCTGTTTGATCGGGGGGGGGGGGGGGGGGGGGGGGGGGCTTTTGACGCATTCGGCCATCTTTTGGCAAGGTTGTCGACGACGCGCTTCTGTTCAACTCGATTTGATCCGTTGTCTTTGGTCAGACCTCCCGACGGCCGTCACGTGGTCGCTACCCCGAGGGGGACTTCCGGGTCGCACAGGTGGCTCAGGATGAGGTAGGACCACGCCACGCCACGCCACGCGGTATTCTTGCGTTGCTCCTTGCTTGAGCGACAGTAACCTCGCTCGCCACCGTTTGCTTCTAGGAAATCGCTCACTACATGCAGAAGCAAGAGATGGAGTCAAACCGCACGTCACGGCCGTTGGAAGAACCGACGTCGTGGGGGGAGCACCGTCACCACCGGCCAGACAGACAGGTGGAATCGGAGGGGCTCCCCTCCCACGTGGAGGACCGCTCTCTGGCCAGCCCCGTCTCAACGCTGGGGTAAGCGGTCCCGCCTCTGTTTGGACCGCGTCTCACCCGCTGACCTGCTCGCGTGGCCTTTCCAATGCAGACAATCGCCGCCGATCCAGAACATTGCGGAGGAACTGGACCCGACCTTCCGGGCCAAGAGGCAAGGGGCGGACATCCTCCAAACGGAGCAGAGCGGTAGCCTCCACCCGCTACGGTCTTCAGAAACAATAGGTGGACAGACACTCACATCCTTTTCCCCCAAAACAGGCGGCGCCTGTCAGTGGCTTCCCGGCCCGCGCCGCTTACTGGAAGAGCCCGCCTTCATCCCGCCCACCAAGCGTCAAAAGGACAAAGCCAAAGAAAAGAAGGAAAAGTGTAAACAACAATGACGCTTGAGCATTATGGGCCCGAGCGAGCGAGCGAGGCACAACTTGTTGCCCATAGATTTGTACCGGAAAGGGTGCGAGCCGATCCATTTTGGATTCTTCCTGAAAGGCAATCTAGTCTCATTCCAAGGTCTCTGCGGAAGCGCGTATCATCGCTGTCGGGTCGTGCCTCGAGACACGAGCGCAAGTCGTTGGGCGGCCACGCTCGTAACTCAAAAACGCGGCCGGCCGGCCGGCCAGCAGCTGGTGTTGACTTGGTGTGAATTTTAAGGGGGGCACTCCGTAAGCTTGTACTTTATGGGAAGGTCCGGTCAAAATATCAGTCATATTCCAAAGAAGCAGCGTAAGTGCCTTGAGGAATCCCACCAGAGTTGGAGGCGGGCGGGTCTTGCCTCCAATTAGCCACAAGTTAGCCAGGCCATTCTTTCTTTTTTTTTTTTGAAGGATCTTTCCCTATTTGCCAAAGTGATGCTTTTTGGAAACTGGGTTAGCTGCCAACGCGAAGCGCTCATAATGCAAGTCAAAAATGGCTTGAATGGCGGCTTGTATCCCGTTTTGGGGCCGCTTTGTTTTTTTTTAGCATACAGCACAAAAATAGTTTTGCCTTTTTTTTTTTTTACATGAAAATGGCATTGTTATTTTTCTATTATTTGTCGCTTGTCTTGAACAGTATTTGTTTGAATACAGCAGCACGTTCATGCACGTCTGGATTTGTGAGATTGTTTCGTGTAAATGGCAGCCTGAGAAGAGATGAAAGGGATTTGCAAGCGTCTCATGGACGGACGGACGGACGGACGGACGGACGGACGGCTGGCTTTGAGTTGCCAACTCATGATGTGTGAAAAAGGCCCAAGCACACTTTGGGACAAGCTCGTCATCATAAATTTGTCACCAACTCGGGACTTTTTATTTCACTTGTGCTACGGGAAGTCAGAAGAAATGCTAATTGTAAGAAAAGTCCCTCGCTGCCCACCGTGGAATGCACTCAAATGTCAGTCAGCAAAATAAGCACAGGATGTCCTCTTTCCTTCCACGTGTGGTTTAGCTGCGGCATGTACTACGTCACCTTGAGTTTCCTTGAAATCGCAACTATCGAGAACAATGTGCGTTCAGCCATGGTCACAAAGGCGGCGCTTGGTGAGAAACCAAAATCCACGCAGTCATCCTGGATGCAATCCCATCACCAGCCCATTTTGGACTTTTGTTCTCTGCGCGCTCGAGCCAGCGAGCGAGTCCCAGCTTGCACGCAACGTCATCGCAAAAGCCCAAGTTCGACACGCGTGCACCAATACGCACAATGAAAGAGTACGCACGCACGCGCGAGAAAGCCCAACTTAATATCTGATGTGCTAAAACAGTGGCGGAGCTGGGATTTTGTTTTTGGAGGGGCCAAAGGGAAAGCAAACCCATTTTTTTTTAACAAAACATTCTTCAGATCATGCAAATGAAGATTCACGATCAGCTCCCTGTCGCGGATGGGTGGAATTATGGGAAAAAACTCAACAAAACAAAATTGGGAAATACCCAAAAGTCAAAGTCAACCCCCACCCCCCCCCCCCCGCCCCCCCGGTCTCGTGGGACACAAAGCGGCAGCTTTTGTCTGCAAGTCTTGCCTGAGTGAAATGTCCTACCCACCCGCAGATCAACAGAAGGTGCACATTCCAAGAAGATGGACCCAACAGGGGCCTTTTTTTTTTTTTTCTTCTTCTTCTTCTTGATTTCCTTCACACCACCAGTTGCTGCCGGGAGTCTTTGGAGGCTGAAGACTGCGAGCTGCTTCCCTGCTCTTCCTGGGCTTCGTGGAAACTGCATTCAAGTGCGATGAGCGTGTTGGGCTCCTCTAGAGAAGGCAAGAGGTGACAACAGGATGGTTAAGTGCAAGCACGTGAGTGTTCACACATTTCTTTACAACCCACTGTTTGTCTTTCATGGTGCCACCCTAAAACTCGACAAAAACCGAATCCAATTTTGCAAAACCTTGTGCGGAATGCAGTCACCAGATGCCAGATGACGTTTCTTTTGACCTGAAGGGAACGAAATCA